>NC_051212.1:56087216-56089716 GCF_015220715.1 Pygocentrus nattereri
ATCCAAATAGATCACAACATAAAACCTGCAGCTGATCAGAGCTTCAGAGGAACCTGACGATCTGGATCAGGGGTGCTAGGTTTGAGCTGAAGATCATCTGCAGGTTAAGTTCGAGTCGAGTGGTCTTTATTGCCATTCCTCAACATAACTTGTATAGAAAGTGTGGAACTTCAGGCCCCAAACACAAACCAGCAGCACATTACAGGACTGTAGATCAGTCCAAGTGGGTGTTGGAAAAGGTCTGGACATGGGACAGGGTCTAGATCAGTCCAGGTGGATTTTGGAGAGGTTCCAGATTAGTCCAGGTGGATGCTGGAGAGGGTCTAGATCAGTCGAGGTGGACGTCGGAGAGGGTCTAGATAAGTCCAGGTGGGTGTTGGAAAAGGTCTGGAATAATCCTGGTGGACATTGGACAGGGTCTAGATCAGTCCAGGTGGATTTTGGAGAGGTTCCAGATTAGTCCAGGTGGATGCTGGAGAGGGTCTAGATCAGTCGAGGTGGACGTCGGAGAGGGTCTAGATAAGTCCAGGTGGGTGTTGGAAAAGGTCTGGAATAATCCTGGTGGACATTGGACAGGGTCTAGATCAGTCCAGGTGGATTTTGGAGAGGTTCCAGATTAGTCCAGGTGGATGCTGGAGAGGGTCTAGATCAGTCGAGGTGGACGTCGGAGAGGGTCTAGATAAGTCCAGGTGGGTGTTGGAAAAGGTCTGGAATAATCCTGGTGGACATTGGACAGGGTCTAGATCAGTCCAGGTGGATTTTGGAGAGGTTCCAGATTAGTCCAGGTGGATGCTGGAGAGGGTCTAGATCAGTCGAGGTGGACGTCGGAGAGGGTCTAGATAAGTCCAGGTGGGTGTTGGAAAAGGTCTGGAATAATCCTGGTGGACATTGGACAGGGTCTAGATCAGTCCAGGTGGATTTTGGAGAGGTTCCAGATTAGTCCAGGGGAATGCTGGGGAGGGTCTAGAGTAGACCAGGTGGGTATTAGAGAGGATCAGGATCAGGCTAGCTGGATGTTGGAGAGGGTTTACATTAGTCCAGTTGGATGTTGGGCGGGCTCTAGTTAGGTCCAGGTGGGTGTTGTGGGGCATCAGTGTGTGGAGTCTGGTGTTGGTGATGGAACGGATGCTCTGTTACCTTCAGCCAGACGGTGGAGGGTGAGGGTGGGAGGGGTCGTCCCCGGCGCTGATGTGCTGCAGGTGGACGTCTGTGTGATGCTGATTGTTTTTGTTCTCAGGTTTTACTCGGCTGAGATCAGTTTGGCTCTGAACTACCTCCACGAGCGAGGCATCATCTACAGAGACCTGAAACTGGACAACGTCCTGCTGGACTCTGAGGGACACATCAAACTCACAGACTACGGCATGTGCAAGGTCGGTGTGCGAGACCGAGAGAGAGAGTGTTTAAATTAGAGCAGGACAATATCCCCAAAAATTGCATCACAGCATTTCTGTTTATTCGTATTTATTTATTATTTTATTTTACGCCTGAATAACTTTTTATATCATGAAGAAAACAAAAGGCCTCTTTTGACGTAATAAATACTAATTTGTTTACTATAAAGGACATGAAATGATAAATGTAAAAAAACAAGCTAATCTCAACTTCTGCCTCTAGTGGGTCTTTACAGTTAACGTTCAGCAACCCTCTCCCTGTCTGAGAGAGAACCACACAGCGCCTCCCAGTGGACTGAATTAGAAACTGTTCAGAACTCGGGCTTTACTGCTAACAGATACGCCTTTATACCATAGGACTCGTATTTAGTGTGTGTGTGTGTGTGTGTGTGTGTGTGTGTGTGTGTTTTCAATCTGTCTTTCTCACTCTGTGTGTTGTAGGAGGGGCTGAGGCCGGGAGACACCACCAGCACCTTCTGCGGCACTCCCAACTACATTGCCCCTGAAATCCTCAGAGGGGAAGACTACGGTACGATATATATGTGTGACTCTTTTCAGTATATGTATCATAAGAGAGGCCACACCATCACAGCAGGGGAATTACAACAGGGAGATTAGGAAATATAGGAGTGTAGGTACATTAAAGGAGAATTCCACTGATTTTTCAGAATTCCCCATAACTCAGTGTGAGGTGTAATCAGAGATCCAGAGGGTTTGGTGTGAAATGGTTCAGACGTCTTTACAGTGGTGGTGATGGGAACCAGGCGTCGCCATGACTACAACACAGATATAGACACTTTATTTACCATCCAGAACCACCAGAGAACCTACACGAGTCTTCTGAGCTTATATGGAATGTTGATGATGGAAAACAGTGGAAAATCTGGAATAATGAGTTTTCTTTGGGGACTATTTTGCCGCACAGCGCCCTGCATGTCTCCCTCCACCATGAATGGAGTTGAAGTTCTCTAAACTCTCATAAAACAGCGTCTCAGTCATCAGGCAGTGAATTCAGAACCAGTTCATGTAGGAACTTTCTGTAGGAGCTTTTAGAGGGACGTCTGGTTCCCATCACCACCACTGTGAGGAGCTTTTAGAGGGACGTC
>NC_051212.1:56099716-56117216 GCF_015220715.1 Pygocentrus nattereri
TCCAGTCTTTTCATTCAAGTACAGCTTTTAAAGTAAAGTTCTACTGGCGACCCTCTTCATAGAACCAACATTATCCTCAGCTGCTGTGAGTTTGTTCCTCACCAAAGTACATCGAGTCTGGAGCATCATTAACGAGCCAAACTCAGCAGTGATGCTGCAGTGTTGGGAACATAACTGAATAAATCAATAAGCGGCAAACTAACAAAAGCAGCAGCAGCAGCGGCTTAGTGGAGCTTCAGTTCCGCTCAAGATCCTCCACTGTAACAAGAACCCACGAGTTGAATGAACGAGAGCGAGATACAATCATGGAGTTGAACCACTGACTGTGTGTATGTATATATATTTATGCTCAGTGACCATCATTGGCTGTGTGTGTGTATATATATACATACATATTCATTGATTGTAAATATGGTATATGCACTCGCTGGTTAGGCTGCAGTGGAACGAAGATAAATAGCGGCGTATCCGGTTGTTTTGTCTGCTCGTACGGCTGTAGCTGCTTTCTAAATGAAGCAGATCTCTGTTTAGACTCTAATCAGAGCAGATAAGATCAGCCACAGCTGCACAGACCGACTCGAGGAATCGCTCACAGCCCCGACTGATGCTGCAGAGTCTTACAGTCGCGCTCACTGCCCAGATAAACACTCCACGCTTTTCTCGGCTGCCTGAGATTCTGCACTAATGCATGTGGGGAAATCCTGTGGTGGACTGCGGTTCTGGGTCAGCGTGAAATGGACCTCCGACACCTCAAACACGACACGTACGTACAGGTAAACACTCCTGTCCTCACCCAGCCCGGCAGATGTGGAGTCTGCTGTGTTCTGACAGATGTTGAGGGGCCCGTTAACACCCCGGCGCAACAGCCCATCCCACAGTTTACAGATCATTACGCATTCCTCAGCAGCGCCTTCACGCTCCCACACCCCGAGAGCTGGAGTTGGCCTCCTCTCTCTGCTCCCCTCCTCTGGAATCACACGGTTTAATGGACACTCTGAGTACAGTGACCGCGGCGTCGAGGCCGTGTTCGCCGATCACTACGAGACGAACGCTCTTCTGTTACGTGATGACGCGTCTGTTAATGACATGCTGTTTAAAATAAAAGCTTGATAATAAGGAGATGTTTGCTGCTGTTCTCTCACTGACTGACTGACCGTTGGCAGTTCATCCGTGGGGCCGTTTACTGGCCTCAGCGATCGGCGTCCACACCGCAGTTGTTCTCTCCCAGTCCGAGCTGATGAGGTCTGTATGAGCGAGAGCGCCTGGCTGGTTCTGTTTACTGCGCTCATCTACAGTTTAGTCAGCGTTTTTCATGCAGCTCTAAAATAGATCAGCCGTCACCTTTTATTCAGTTAGTAATTCATAAAAACCGTCAGCCTCACAGAAACATCGCATCTCCTGACTTTGCTGGAGACAGAAAAATGTTACTGAATTTTAATGAGAATATAAAGAGATTTTGTTCCACGTGAATTTGATCTGATGTAAAGAGCAGCTAGCATTGTGTGTGTGTGTGTGTGTGTGTGTGTGTGTGTGTGTGTGTGTGTATATGTATATATATATTTTTTTTACTTTTTCCTGAAGAGCCGTCTTTTTTTTAAGAAATTCAGATCCTTTATTGATCCCAGGGGAAATTGCAGTTGTTACGGTTGCACCCATTTATATAAAAGAATAAACACTTTAATAATTTAAAGCAGTATAGAGAAATTTGCAGTATGTACAGTATGCAGTAGGATGGCTGGATGAAGTTTTTCCATATGCTGTGTATGTATTTTCACAGTTTTGTATAGGGCAAGATTTTTGATGTTTTAGGTTATTTAGAATATTTCTCTAGTTATTAGTAGTAGTAGTATTAATAAAACAGCCCTGACATTTCTTGAAATGCATATCACAAAAATTCCTGGAAGTTGTCTGAAATGTGTTTACCGTGTTTGTGGTACTGCGAGTCTTACAGGCCTCACTGAAAACCACATCCTGGTCTGAGTGGGTTAAACTGATAGGCCTCAGTGATAACCGGCTCCTGTGATGAGGCAGTTTGTCAGACGCTGCAGTGTAAATCCCCGCTCAGTTCAGAGAATCAGCTCCGTTAAAGTTAATGATCTGAACAAAAGGGAGATTACAGCAGCCCAGCGCAGGGAAAGGCCGTAAAAACGGCCTCCGACGGGCTCCCTGTGCTGGGATTGGCTAAGACTGCTCCGTCTGGAGGCAGCACACACTGCAGACTAAACAAATGGCCCTGCGCTGTAACTTGACCTTTACAGAGTGTGAAAAGACTCGGGTCATGTGGCTGCTCAGAGCAGCAGGGGTGAAGAGGTCACAGCAGGAGCTGCTGAGGTCAGGAGGTCAGCCTGAATCTGCACTTTGAGTGAGAGTTTCTCCCTCTGAAGCTAAAAGCCCACTGGACAAACAAAACGCACAGCTCTGATTTCTCAGGAATTAAACAGTTAGATGTAAACAGCCTTTCTGAGCAGTTTGGTGTGAAACGCTCGGTTCTAGATAAACTCACCGAGTCAGAGCCGTTCCCAGTGGTGGTGATGGGAACCAGACGTCCCTCTAAAAGCTCCTCACAGAAAGTTCCTACATGAACTGGTTCTGAATTCACTGCCTGATGACTGAGACGCTGTTTTATGAGAGTTTAGAGAACTTCAACTCCATTCATGGTGGAGGGAGACATGCAGGGCGCTGTGCGGCAAAATAGTCCCCAAAGAAAACTCATTATTCCAGATTTTCCACTATTTTCCACCATCAGCATTCCATATAAGCTCAGAAGACTCGTGTAGGTTCTCTGGAGGTTCTGGATGGTAAATAAAGTGTCTATATCTGTGTTGTAGTCATGGCGACGCCTGGTTCCCATCACCACCACTGTAAAGACGCCTGAACCACTTCACACCAAACCCTCTGAACCTCTGATTACCCCTCACTCTGAGTGATGGGGGATTTTGGTGGAATTCTTCTTAAAGATGCACCACAACCCGAAACGGGTCAGTAAGCGATTCCCAGGTGGTTGTGAGGGTGGTGTGATATATAAATTGTGATGCATTGGTTTTGTAATATTAGGTAGATTAAAATGGATTATAATAATAATTGATAGTGTGCATTTATTTTGGCTAAATGAACTCGGCTATACGGCTTTTTAGTTTTCTTTTATTGCAAAATAATAACAATGTTAATCTCTCGGTTCACAAAGGGCCTTGCATGAAGATCAAAATGCACAGCTTTGTAAATAAAAGGCAAAAATAAAGGACATTAAAATAAATGCATATACTGATTAGATTCAGTGTATATACCGTTCTAGTAAACGCTTCAAGGGTTCTTTAGTAAAGACAATGGTTCTATATAAAAGCGTGAACACACAAAGAACCCTTTGCATGCTTAAGTGGTTCTCTGCAGGGTGAAATGGTTCTTCAGGTTGATGGAGAATGTGTTGTATATGGTTCTGTGTAGCACCAAAGAGAGTTAGAACCCTGATGTTGTAATGATAGCAGAACCCTTTTCGAAAAGGTTCCATATAGAACCATGTACAGCATGTTGTCCATCAGTCTAAAGAACCAATATGCCATTCAAAGAACGTTTTAAGCATGCAAAGGGTTCTTTGAGTGTTCATGGTTCGATATAGAGCCATTATCTTTCTTAAAGAACCCTTCAAGAACCATGTTGTTTTAAGAGTGTGGTGTAAGTGGAGACCACCACATGAGCCCATCACCTGGTTTGTTGCTGACTGGGTGTAATATGTGTAGGAGATGTTGGAGATGTTGGAGATGATGCCTTCAGGCAGCAGATGGTGGGGATTCCTCTGTCTGTGCCACCCTGGCTAAGCCCCTGAGGCCTGCTGGTGCGGTCACTTTGCCTCAGTGTCCTCTCCCCCGCTGGACTCGTTCCCTCCTTACAGCTTTGTGTAATTAACTGTGAAAAATAGCCGGACACTCTAAAATGAGTTTTTGTGTAATCTCCTAAAATGAAATAAAATTAAATTACAGTGAAAACAAAGTGGCGTTAATATTTTAACACATTCTGGCATTTCACTGGATTTACCATGAGAAGCCAACGCCCTTAAAGCTTTACCGCCGTACGGTGCCTCGCCGGCCTCGAGGCCGAGGCTTTAGCATTAGCTCAGCCAGCGTGTTTAGCTGCAGCGCTCAGTGTGTGTCATGCAGCTCAGCCGTGCTGGTTTGACCGAATTCGTGACTTCATGGTGTTTCCATGTTTATTCACATCTTGGCGGTATATCATGTGACCACTGGGACTCCCCGTGGTGCCGTCCAGCCGCGACCGCCAGCCCAGCCGCTGAGCTATAGGCTGATAACTATGGCTGAACGAAGACTCTCAGACTCAGTCGAAACCAGCATGTCGTCGCTGCTGGAACCAAACCGCGGTTTTTAACGTTGTTACAGAATTTGAAAACGCACTGTGATGAATAAATTAAGCTTAAGTGACCTTTATTAGTCATTAGCCATTTGACCTCCGCATTTAACCCGTCAAACACCACATACACACTAGTGAGCACACACACTAAGGGGCGGTGGGCATACGTGCCCTGAGCGGTGGGCAGCCCTACCCACAGCGCCCAGGGAGCAGTTGGGGGTTAGGTGTCTTGCTCAAGGACACCTCAGTCACGTCCTGTCAGATCTGGGGATCGAACCGGCGACCTTCCGGTCACAGGGCCGGTTCCCGGTCCTCCAGCCCACGACTGCAATAAAATCTTTTTATGCCGACTTCCACCGAGGGTTAGCAGCGTTTGGTCCCGCTGCTGTAAAGCTGACGTTGCTGAGATGTGCAGTTTTGTTCTGACAGGGACGAAATGTGTTTTAGATGCTGGTCATAGCAGCGAAGACCGGCTTAGGCCAGCGTGGAGTTCTGTGCTGCTGTTTCCAGAGGAAAGCGTCCAGTCTGAGAACGTGTCTTCACCTTCCGATCTGCCCTCCTTTCGCGCTCACCAGCCAACAAAACAAGAAGATTCAAACACCTGGGCTCGCAGATCCTCCCCGAATACCTGCAGATGATCAGAGCGCCTCCCGCCTTAATGAGGCAGCGTTAGACGGGTTTATCTCCTCGTCTTTACGGCGTGAAAATGGCTGGTGGTTCGCTTTTTTCATTTTGTCCATTTAAAATCAAACTGAAATGAAAACAGACCTTGTAGGTCTGGTTCGTTGATATTCTTGGTCATAAATGTGATTCATCATCATTAAATCAGAGAGTCAAGATGTGGTCAGCGTTTGCTCCACCTCGCTCCAGCTTCACTTCTCTGACTCAGCGAGGAAAAATCTGTACCGAGAGTTTATTTAGTGGTGAATAAAGATAGAATCACTGTTTTCTTCTACGACTGTTGTGCCGGCTCGCTCGTAATGTTTAGCCTGCAGCTCAGTGGCCAGTGGCCAGTCACGACTTGTTGGCACCACAGGGAATCCCAACGGCCGCGAGATGGGCTTGTGGAACATACGAAAACATGGAAACCACGTCAGATTGTGAATTCTGTTAGACGGATGAAGCTGAGGGACACTGCTGCACTGCATTAGTGCATAACATCACAAATAACATCAACACATTAAACTCCAGATTTATGTCATAAGTCATGTGGCAGTTCTCAGTGACGAGAGGCTTGTTGCTCTCCAGGGTCGGGGCAGAGGTGAAGCTCTCAGCATGTACAGCTTGCCGGAATATCAGCCAGCTAAACCTGATAAACTCGCACGTTCAACACACCCTGACTTCCCCCACCCTGGCTAAGCCCCTGAGGCCTGCTGGTGCAGTCACTTTGCCTCAGTGTCCTCTCCCCCCACTGGACCCGCTCTCGTTCCCTCTGGAGGCCAAAACAAAGCGGCCTTCTGAACCAGACACGTGCAGCCTGGTGTAATTAATGGCGTGCAGTAGAGGCCGAGCCGGGCTGCGCGTTTACGCTTCGCCCTTCATTCTCACGCCTCACGCCGCGCTGGCCGCTAAGTGCCTGTTTGTCCGGTCGCCTCGTGATGTATTTCTTTATGGATTTTTCTCTCAGGGGGGCGTTTAGAGTTTAGCCCATCAGACAGTAATTGAGACGGCAGCCTGGCCGAGTGTGGGCTCGGTGAAGGCCGGATCCATTTCCCCAGCCAAGCTTTGTCTTCATTCACTTCCATTCAAAACACCGAACACAGAGCATCGCACGTCAAGGCAGAGGTCACTCTGTGGTCATTTGTAATGCCAGCACCGGCTGTTTTTAATACCAGAGTACCGCTGAATTTGACATACTAAAACGATTTATGGATTTCAAATCAATTTTACATGTACTTTCTGATTTTCTTCCCCTCAGTTCGGCTCAACTTCGCTGTTAGTTCGGTTCCTGGCCTTTACACCGTCCCCCTGACTGAGAAATCAATATATCACGCGTGACGTGAGCAAAAGCCACGTTTTTACACATGAACATGTTTTTTCACCAACGATGGCACATTATTAACATGTGTTGACCATCCCACTCGTAATTTCACCTTTTCTTTACCTGGACACGATGACAAGCAGAGACCACCAAGAGCCGGCACAGACTTCTAATATGTTCTACGGTTGTTTTTAGGAGGGAATTGAGGCACTGAGATCACAGATAACTGAGAACAACAAGCTCAGACCTGTTAGCTATAAGTGCAAAGTGGTGCCCACAGTTTATTACAGTCTTTACTGCAGGGTAAAGCGTGTTTTTCACATGTATGCAAGAAAACGTGTGTTTCCACATTTGAAGGTCATGTGACGGTCATGAAGGGGTCAGTCAGGAGCTTTAGCAGTTTGCTTCAGACCCAAAGTGATCTAAAAGCACAGAAGAACAGCGCCTGAGTTCAGGTTCTGTGCAGTACTACAGGAGAACCCCTTAAGAGCTTTTGGATCTCAGAGTTCGTTGCTCAGCTTGTTTTTTTTTAAGGTTCATTCTATTTCTATTTAAATCATAGTTCGTTTAAGCCCTGCATCTGTAGCTAGTTAGCCTGCAGAAAAGACTAGAAAACAGTTTTTACCACTTTGTCTGGGGCAGTCGTGGGCTGGAGGTCAGGGAACCGGCCCTGTGACCAGAAGGTTGCTGGTTCAATCACCTCGGCCGACAGTACAGGACTGAGGTGTCCTTGAGCAAGACACCTAACCCCCAACTGCTCCCCGGGCACCGTGGATAGGACTGCCCACCGCTCCGGGCAGGTGTGCTCACTAGTGTGTATGTGGTGTTTCACTGCACGGGTGGGTTAAATACGGAGGTCTGACTCCACAGTGTGGAACACAGCTCAGAAACACGTTGCTCCTTTAATCAGTCAGGTTTGAGGGTTCTATTGAGAGAGAGAACCACCAATTAGCGTAGTGTCCTGTGCGTGATGCTACTTGTTTGACTGCTTTTCATGCACTGTTAGCAACATTAGCACTGCTGACTGAGCCCTGATTCAGTGGCACACTTCACACGCACACCCAATGGGTTTAAATCTGAACCGAACACAAAAACCAGTAAAACCATTAAATGATAGAATCCTGCTGGTGTCCAGGAGCCACTAATAGTGTTTAGTGTTGTGCTAATGGGTTGATTTCACAGTGTACACGACTCTAATGGGGATTAACAGATGCATTTGACGGTTTCCTTATGGGTTCTGTATAGCACCGAAAAGGATTCTGCTGTTGTTACGCTTAGATCAAGCTTTTTTTTACCATATGTAACACATTCTTTCTCGATTTGAACAACCACTTCACCTCGCAGAGAACCATTTCATCATGCAGTGTTCATGGATCCATATGGAACCACTGAAGAACCATCTTTTCTAAGAGGGTAGGCCTCCTTTAGATCCCATTAGGAAGCCAGCAGATGCACCTGGAATCAGAACTTCTGTCAAACAGGTCCTCTACACTGTGATATCAACCCATCAGCATGACACTCAATACCGTTAGTGGCTATTGAGCACCACCAGGAACCAGGGGAACCTTTTAATGGGTTCCTGTGATGCTTTTCAGCAGGGTGATTGCAGTAGCCATCGTGAAACTGTCCATGTGTGTCTGGAAGTGGGAATCTCGGCATGTTTAAAACAGCTTGTCGCTGCTGTCTGAACAAAACCTCATATCTCCAGAATGGGAACTTTACAGGAGAAGGAATCAACATACTTCACTTTTAAAGTAAGTCAATGGAACCGGACGTCTTTCCAAGTCATTTTGGGCTGATTCTTTTGGTCCATCCATCCTGAAATTTACACACAATGTAAAGGAGAGCAGGTTTTTTCAAATTATGTCAAAAACTGAAAAACGACAAAAATGGAGAAACAAGGTTTTCTTCAGAAGACAGCTATATAGTGCCCACTATAAGCTTATTTGTTTCCTTAGTTTTGTTCCACTGTGTTCTGTTTTGCATTTGCTCTACTAACGTGTCTGGAGTGCATCTACAGAAGCCCATGGTGGGTGGAAACCCCGCAGCTCAGCCTGGCATTCAGCTGGAACAAAAACACAGCACCTCCAGCCACATCAAAAACACGCAGGCCCCTCCGAACCTGTGCTGCCTGAGCTCGGCCTGCCCTGTTGTGGCGGCGTGGGGGTGGTGTGATGGAGGGCTTTGAAAGTGTTAATGCAGTTTGGTGGTGGAGAATCCAGACCTCCACTGCTCGGCCTTTTCCATTTACCATTTCAATAACACCCAACAAATGGCTCCCCCGAAGGACCGTGGGCTTTAAAGGAGACCCCAGCACCCTGTCCCGCCCGCTGAATGGGGGCAGGAACGTCAAGAACCAAGCAAGCTCCTGGACGAGCTCCAAGCCATGAGTCACACAGCCCCGTGCTACAACAGCTAACGTCGAACAGAAAGCCCACACACGTCAAAACATCCGCGTACGCCAGGAGCCCCTTCGGTTTCCAGAGCGGCGGAGGAGTTATTCCGAATCAGAGCGGCGAGTTGACCTATAATAAGGTCATTTTAAAGGTCATCCCTGCTGAAAAAGATCATAGACACCTTTAAAATTCCTGTTGGTGTCCCAATAGTCTCTAATGGCGTTGTGTGTTTTCCTGATGGGTTGATATCACAGTGTAAAGGATGATGTAACAGCTGTTTTGGTTCGAGATGCATTCGTTGGTTTCCTAATGGGGTCTAAATGTGTCTTACAGGCCCCAGTGTTTCTCTTTTCATATGTTAGTGAGCAAGTTATGAAATACAGGACATCCTTGGGGGGGTCCGGGACCCCCTAATTAACCTCTTCAGACCCTCTGTGGGGAAAATAAACTTATGACGTTATGCTCTCCGTTAGATGCTCAAATGCAGAATTGTTTTGCCCTCAATCAGCTTCTGTCTCTGGTGGTCTTAACTAACTAGAGCCGCAGCGCTGCTCTGCCTCAGGGGGGCGCTGTAGCAGACTGGCTCACCCAGTTGGTCCTTCATAGCTTAGAAACCGCAACTCTGCCCGGAGTCCTCTGAAAAACTATGCTATACTATGCCGCTATGGTGAGAGAGTTAGCAGCCAGGCAACACGGGACCCCCGAATACCAGGGGATATTTCACACACTGCTACTAAGGACGACACTGCCAATGTCCTTGAAGCTCTCTGGCCTTGTTTCTCAAGTTGTTTGGTGATCTGTCTCTGCATGTTATTGCCAAAATACAAAAGCCGTGGTCCAGCATGTGCAACCGAGGCGAAAACACACCACAAATGACCATCTGTGCAGGGCAGGAGGTGTCCCAGCTTCAATGAAAGCATTAATTTATTAAGTGGTCCACACTGGTGCTGGATCAACCAGCAGTCTTCGTGCCTCCAGCAGAGTGCAGCTGTGCTTCCTGTCAGCGTTAGAAGGCCAGTGCTCAAGCAGAACACACACCAGTCAAAACAGCACGGGTCACACGTATTCACTTCCTTCCTGCGCCACAGACGAGGCCGAAGTACATTTAACTCGGCCTACTACACATAAATAAACACCCGCAGACAGTAGTGACCACAGCGTCTGCACGCTTTACTGCAGCACTCCCCCGCGCTCGCAGACTTCGGACTTGCTTTATTAAGACTTTGTTCCGTTTTGTTAATGTTTGATGTCTGAGAGGAGAGCTGGTAGGCTTTGTTTTTATCTTTAGCAGCTTCATATTAGACACGCTACAACATAGCTAAGATTCAGTCCTACATTTTTCATATTTACTATCTTTTTGGGTTGTTTATGATATCAGACGCCAGTATTTTTCTGGGATATATTCTTACCATATTACTGCACTAAACTATGAATATTTTATTGTTTATTTATTTTATTATATCTAAAATAGGACAAATATATATATATATATATATATATATATATATATATATATATATATATATATATATATATATATATATAAGGCAAAATATTAGTTTGTTTTTTAAATAATATTTTTATATAATATTTATATATTCTTATTTGTACATAGTAATACCTTTGTATATTTTAGCATTTATGTTGTATGTAATAGGACGTTTGTATTTTTCCTGCATTTTATTTTTATTTACTTATTTGTTTGTTTGCATTTGTTTATGATAGGACTTTTGTATTATTGTTATAATTGTATTATTATTATTATTATTATTATTATCGGGACGCTTTTGCTTGTATTTTTATTTTGGTTGGTTTAGAATAGGCCACGCCCCTCATGCGCAGTGACGTCTCCCCGCCCCCCTCCTCCGGTCCTCCGCTGCGCTGTGACGTCAGGGCGGCTCAGAGCCGAGCAGAGCGGAGAGATCGCGCTGCTGTGGCGGAGAGACAGTCGCTGAGTGCCCGCAGAGAGAGAACGCAGTCCGGGCGGTTAAACACACACGGAGCTCAACGCGGGGGAGAAAACGCGAGGACACGGAGGAACAGAACCGGTGAGTACATCTGGCGACAGAAGGCGTGGGGCTTGCGGCCGTTTCTGTCGAATATCCCGTCCTGCGTGCTCGGCACTGCGTTTTCTCTCCCCGAGGCGCTTCGCTACCCGGTCAGAACGGCCGCTGTCGTTAGCTGAGGAGCTAACCCGCGAACGCGCTCACACGGACGCGGAGATTCGGATTTAAGGCGTTAAATGACGGATTAAATCCGGATTTTTTGACGTTTCTGACTGAAATATTGGTGCGAGGAGCTGAGCGGTGAGGGCGCGGGTCTTGTAGCGGGGCTGTGAGGGGGCAGAGCAGGCAGCGCTGGGACTCTGCTCTCGGGGTAAAGGGAACCCAACCGGGGGAGGTTGGAGAAAAACGCGATTAGCGGTGTCGATAAACCTCATCGATCCTTAGTTCAGCATTAAACGCCATCAGTAATAGCGGTTATAACGCTACATATGGCAAAAATCACGCGACTGAGGTCGCCGTTCTATTCTTTTCGTATTTTCCCCTTCCACCTTAAACGGTGCAATGGTTGCATAGAAGTGCTGCACCGTTTAAGGTGGAACGGGAAAATTCGAATAAGACGCTGACTCCAGCCTTTTCGCAGAAATGCGATATCACGATATGTCGCGATATCTGACGGCTCGCCTTCGACACGCGATTATTTCTTTGTTTTGGGGGCTGTGATGAATTGGAGCACACGCTCTTTAAAGAAGGGGTTCTTTAGCAAAGGCAGCGGTTCTGTGTAGAACCAGGAGTTCCATACAGAACCATCCACATGCTCGGATGGCTCTGTGCATGGTGAGGTGCGGTGTGTGTGTGGAATAATGTATATGGTTCTATGCAGCAGCAAAAGGGTTACGGGCTTCACATCGTAACAATAGCAGAACCCATTTTGGTGCTACATGGAACCATTATGGAAACAACACATTCTCCATCAATCTGAGGAACCATTTAAGCACGATATGGTTCTATATAGAGCTTGTGGTTCTTGACAGAACCATTTCTTTTACTGAAGAACCTTCTTCTTAAGAGTAACAGAGGCAGAACCCTTTTTGGTGCTGTTTGCAACTCGTTCTCCATCGAGCCATTTCACCATGCTGAGAAGAACCATTTAATGGTGCTGTACACTGGAAACTCACAGATCATTCGTTTAACCAAAGAACTCATAAAGAACCGCCTTTTAAAGGGGTGATGGTCTGATTGCGGTTCTCTGAAGTGTAGAGTGTAAAATAGGCTCTGCAGGCCGGGAGACCGAGCCCCGTGTTATTAGGCCACACTTACCCGCTTCAGTCCCCTTACGACGGCGCGGTGACGTGTAATTAAGTGAGGGGTGTAATTAAAAACTGCAGCTCTTGTGCTTTTAAGAAATCATGCGTAATCTGCGATGTAAAAAACGCTGGAATATATTACTGTAGATATAACCAGTACTGAGAGAGAGAGAGAGAGTGTAGTGGAGGGACTGAGGAAAGAGGGAGATGGAGAGGGACGCATGATGCAGGAGAGAGATGGGGAAGGACAGAGGGAGAGGGCAGGATGAAGGAGCGGAAGAGAGGACGGAGAGAGGAAAGGAGAAGGAGAGAGATGGGAGAGAGGGACTCAGGATGGGGGGAAAATCGAAGGAGGAGGGGAGCATGATGAATGACTAGGAGAGAGAGAGAGGAGAAAGAAGGGGAGAGAGGGGAAAGAGACTGGAAGAGAGAGGAGAGGATGAAATGGGGAGAGAGGAGGACGGAGTGAGAGAGGACGGGAGGACGAAGGGAATAGAGAGAGAGGGGGAGGACGAAGGGAATAGAGAGAGAGAGAGGGGAGGACGAAGGGAATAGAGAGAGAGAGAGAGAGGGGAGGACGAAGGGAATAGAGAGAGAGAGAGGGGAGGACGAAGGGAATAGAGAGAGAGAGAGGGGAGGACGAAGGGAATAGAGAGAGAGAGAGGGGAGGACGAAGGGAATAGAGAGAGAGGGGAGGACGAAGGGAATAGAGAGAGAGGGGAGGACGAAGGGAATAGAGAGAGAGGGGAGGACGAAGAGAGAGAGAGAGGAGGACAGAGAGAGGAGGACGAAGAGAGAAAGAGGGGAGGACGAAGGGAATAGAGAGAGAGGGGAGGACGAAGGGAATAGAGAGAGAGGGGAGGACGAAGGGAATAGAGAGAGAGGGGAGGACGAAGGGAATAGAGAGAGAGGGGAGGACGAAGGGAATAGAGAGAGAGGGGAGGACGAAGAGAGAGAGAGAGGAGGACAGAGAGAGGAGGACGAAGAGAGAAAGAGGGGAGGACGAAGGGAATAGAGAGAGAGGGGAGGACGAAGGGAATAGAGAGAGAGGGGAGGACGAAGGGAATAGAGAGAGAGGGGAGGACGAAGGGAATAGAGAGAGAGGGGAGGACGAAGAGAGAGAGAGAGGAGGACAGAGAGAGGAGGACGAAGAGAGAAAGAGGGGAGGACGAAGGGAATAGAGAGAGAGGAGGACGGAGAGAGAGAGAGGAGGACGGAGAGAGAGAGAGAGAGAGGAGGACGACAGAGAGAGAGAGAGGAGGACAGAGAGAGAGAGAGAGAGGAGGACGAAGAGAGAAAGGGGAGGACGAAGGGAATAGAGAGAGAGGGGAGGACGAAGGGAATAGAGAGAGAGGGGAGGACGAAGGGAATAGAGAGAGAGGGGAGGACGAAGGGAATAGAGAGAGAGGGGAGGACGAAGAGAGAGAGAGAGGAGGACGAAGAGAGAAAGAGGGGAGGACGAAGGGAATAGAGAGAGAGGAGGACGGAGAGAGAGAGAGAGGAGGACAGAGAGAGGAGGACGAAGAGAGAAAGAGGGGAGGACGAAGGGAATAGAGAGAGAGGAGGACGGAGAGAGAGAGAGAGGAGGACGGAGAGAGAGAGAGAGGAGGACGGAGAGAGAGAGAGAGAGAGGAGAACGACAGAGAGAGAGGGAGGAGGACAGAGAGAGAGAGAGAGAGAGAGGAGGACGAAGAGAGAAAGGGGAGGACGAAGGGAATAGAGAGAGAGGGGAGGACGAAGGGAATAGAGAGAGAGGGGAGGCCGAAGGGAATAAAGAGAGAGGGGAGGCCGAAGGGAATAAAGAGAGAGGGGAGGACGAAGAGAGAGAGAGAGAGAGAGAGAGAGAGAGGAGGACAGAGAGAGGAGGACGAAGAGAGAAAGAGGGGAGGACGAAGGGAATAGAGAGAGAGGAGGACGGGGAGAGAGAGAGAGGAGGACGGAGAGAGAGAGAGAGAGAGGAGGACAGAGAGAGAGAGGAGGACAGAGAGAGAGAGAGAGAGAGAGAGAGAGAGAGAGAGAGGAGGACGAAGAGAGAGGGGAGGACGGAGAGAGAGAGAGAGAGGAGGATGAAGGGAATAGAGAGAGAGAGGGGAGGACGAAGAGAGAGACAGGGGAGAGAGAGAGAGAGAGAGGGGAAGATGAAATGGAGAGAGGGGGGGGGGGGGGGGGGGGGGGGGGGGGGGGGGCGAAGGGAAGAGAGAGGGGGGGGGGCGAAGGGAAGAGAGAGAGAGGAGGACGAAGAGGGGGGGGGTGATGCAGTGGCCTCGTTCGCTCCAGTGAGGGATCAGTGCTCCCACTCCTGCGCAGTGCGATAAATAAGTGAATAATGCGATAAATACGACCAGTAAACACGGTCTGAGCTCACAGCGCCCCCTGCAGGCAGCGTCACCCCTCACATTGTTGAGCTTCGTAAGCGCCCCTCGCGTTTTACAGTCACGTGTCTCTGATTTTAGGAGCCGTCTGTTCGTCTTTGACTCTCAGGCCAAACAGAAGCAAGACGTTTCCTCATCGATCTGTCGGTATTAGCACCTTATTGATCTGTATCGGCTCTGCCGTGACCTTTAGGAGTGACGTCTGGTTTCGGCGGTGGTGCGGTCAGCTTTATCGTAGCCGAGTGTGTTGTGGCGAGTGCTCGGGTCGCTTCGTGGTTTGGTGACGCTGAGCAGTCGTCCCTCTGCTCGATGACGGTGTTGAGGCTGAGTGGGTGTTTTCAGTCTGCTGGAGGGGTCAGCGTGATGTCATGGACCACCACAGTGTCGAGCTCAGCTCAGTTACCTGATAATTGAACTGTCTTTATTAGGTGCCGCTGCGTTTTCACCTCATAAACATCAAGGGTGGAGATGAATAACTCGTCACCGGCCTCGACGACTGACGACTTATTCCTGTGAAATATGTTAATTTCACCATTTGCTCTTTAAGGTTCGTCACATCTGGCTGGAGAAATTCCCGCTTGCTTCCTGCATTAATGCTCATCTAAGCTTCAGTTACACACTGAAAAAAGACGGTTCTTCAGAGGTTTTAGTGAAGAAAATGGTTCTGTATAAAACCGTAAAACACTCAGAGGACTTTGCATGGTTGAAGGGTTCTTCGCATCATGAACGGGTTCTTCAGATATGTGCTGCAGGCTCCGTCTAGCACCGGAAAGCGTTCTTCTGTTGAAGCAGTCTTGACAAGCTCGGCTGTTTTATCTGATTTTAGTTCACTTCTAATTTGGTGCGTTTCACAAGTTTTAGTTATTATTTTACGTTTACTGTTATTTTTTATTTGGTTATCGTATTTCTGTTCTTTATTTTATTTTATTAACTATTTTGTTATTTTATGCATATTTTTGCATACTTAGTTTAAATGAAGATTGATTGCCTTAGTGTATCGGCCAATAGTGAGTGTCAGCATCAGTGACTAAAACAAAAGAGTAAAAAATAATAATTATGGAGATCATTGGCATCGAGAAACAGACTGAAAAGCAACTGCTATTAATATGCGCCTGAATAATGCAACAGCAAAATTAACAGTAATTATAATTACAGCGTGAACGTTTCAGGGCACCGTTAATGTCGGTGCCGATCCAGAATATCGGATCGGTGCACCACTGTCTTTGCTGGTCATGAGTGATTTCAGCATTTCTTTCCTTTCCTCTACAGAAAGCTGACCAAACCCCAGAGTTTTCCATCACCATCATGCACGCAGTTGGACGAATGAGATTTGATCATTTTTCGTAGGACGAATTACCAAAAACGAGGACGAAACGAGCTGCAGATTATTAACGACAACCAAAACCCATCGATATTCTTTAAGGCGAAAATGGCTAGCACTCAGACGAGCGTGAAAACTCCGTTTAAAGACCCGATTTCGTTCAAGAACAGCATGAAGAGGCTGTACCGAGAGAAGCTGGAGGACGCGCCCATTAAGAAGCGAGTGATGGCGGAGATGAAGCTGAAGCGGCGCGGCGGCCTGGACCTGCTGGCCCGGAGCGCCAAAGTGAAGCGGGAGCAGCTGGAGGACGAGTCGCGCTGCGACGGGGATGCCGAGGAGCAGGAGATGCATGCTGGGAAGGCTCTGGATCTAAGTCCAGGGCTCAAACACACATTGGCCCAGTTCACCCTCAGCAGCCAGAGCTCTCTTGGTGGCCCGGCTGCTTTTTCGGCCAAAACGGCCCAGGAGGCGAGCCTTCCGGGTGGGATGGCGCCGCTTCCTTCGCCATCTTTCCTGGGTGTGGGGCCTTTGCTGGTTCCCTGCGACAGCTCCACCGAGCTCACGCACTCCATCCTGGAAGGAGAGTCCATTTCCTGCTTCGTGGTGGGCGGAGAGAAGCGGCTTTGCCTGCCGCAGGTGCTCAACTCAGTTTTGCGAGATTTCTCCCTGCAGCAGATCAACGCGGTTTGCGACGAGCTTTACGTCTACTGCTCCCGCTGCGACGCAGACCAGCTGCACATCCTCAAAGTTTTGGGCATCCTGCCTTTCAACGCGCCGTCCTGCGGCCTCATCACGCTGACGGACGCCCAGCGGCTGTGCAACGCCCTGCTGCGCCCGGGGGCTGCCGTGCAGGCTGAGCCGGCTCTGCTGAAAGCGAAGGACGCCGAGTCCGGCTTCCAGGTGGAGCACCAGTGCCTGGGCAAGTGCCAGGGCCTGTTCGTGCCGCAGTTTTACCTGCAGCCGGACGCCCCCTGCGTGCGCTGCCTGGAGTGCCAGCTGCTCTTCTCACCGCAGAACTTCGTCATGCACTCCCACCGCTCGCCTGACAAAAGGACCTGCCACTGGGGCTTCGACTCGGCCAAGTGGCCCTGCTACCTTCAGCTCAGCCGCAGGTACCAGGGAGCGGCCGAGGAGCCCAAACTCAGACAGCTGCTCGATGAGATGAAGAACAAGTTCCACTCGCAGGTGCTGAAGAGGACGCTGGACAAGGTGAGCGTTTCCTTTTTTTCGCTTGTCTGTCTGGTTGAGCCGGGGTGTGTCTCCAGGTGCTTAACCCTTAGAAGTCTGGAGCTTTTACTGCACGTCAGCTTTAAAGTGATAGATCTTGAAGTGTCATGCGCTCTGATGTCACCATGCATTTTTCATTAATAACTAATATAAACTTCATGTCATGGTAAAACATCTCGTCTTTTACTTTCAGTCCACACTGAGTATTTGTAAGTTCAGAATCTGCACTTCTCACAGAAGTTCTTGGCTTGTTTCAGGGCTGCGAGTGAGAAACGGCTAGAATAAACGACGACACGCGCTTGTTATCTGTGATTCGGGAGCGCTGCTGTGTGCTCTGTCTGGGGGCCGGCTGAGAGGCCTGCTGAGAGCGCATTTGCTTTAGGAACTGTTTTGGTAAACCAGAGTTGACCCAGTTTTACAGCCTGTGTGTGAGTGACGCTGCGGGGGTTTTTGGGGCAGCTGGTCTGGAGGGTAAGTACACGATTGCTGTCCGGGTTCACGGCAGGGTCGGCCGTAAAGAAACCCTCAACGACT
>NC_051212.1:56127216-56129716 GCF_015220715.1 Pygocentrus nattereri
GCGGGCCGCGGTTGGTATCGCGTTGGCGTCGCAGTGGCGGGCCGCGGTTGGTATCGCAGTGGCGTCGCAGTGGCGGGCCGCGGTTGGTATCGCGTTGGCGTCGCAGTGGCGGGCCGCGGTTGGTATCGCAGTGGCGTCGCAGTGGCGGGCCGTGGTTGGCGTCGCAGTGGCGGGCCGCGGTTGGGGTCGCAGTGGCGGGTCGCGGTTGGTGTCGCGTTGGCGTCGCAGTGGCGGGCCGCAGTTGGCGTCGCAGTGGCGGGCCGCGGTTGGTATCGCGTTGGCGTCGCAGTGGCGGGCCGCGGTTGGTATCGCATTGGCGTCGCAGTGGCGGGCCGCGGTTGGTGTCGCGTTGGCGTCGCAGTGGCGGGCCGCAGTTGGTATCGCAGTGGCGGGCCACGGTTGGCGTCGCAGTGGCGGGCCGCAGTTGGTATCGCATTGGCGTCGCAGTGGCGGGCCGCGGTTGGCGTCGCAGTGGCGGGCCGCGGTTGGCGTCGCAGTGGCGGGCCGCGGTTGGCGTCGCAGTGGCGGGCCGCGGTTGGCGTCGCAGTGGCGGGTCGCGGTTGGCGTCGCAGTGGCGGGTCGCGGTTGGCGTCGCGTTGGCGTCGCAGTGGCGGGCCGCGGTTGGCGTCGCAGTGGCGGGCCGCGGTTGGTGTCGCGTTGGCGTCGCAGTGGCGGGCCGCGGTTGGCGTCGCAGTGGCGGGCCGCGGTTGGCGTCGCAGTGGCGGGCCGCGGTTGGCGTCGCAGTGGCGGGCCGCGGTTGGCGTCGCAGTGGCGGGTCGCGGTTGGCGTCGCAGTGGCGGGTCGCGGTTGGCGTCGCGTTGGCGTCGCAGTGGCGGGCCGCGGTTGGCGTCGCAGTGGCGGGCCGCGGTTGGTGTCGCGTTGGCGTCGCAGTGGCGGGCCGCGGTTGGCGTCGCAGTGGCGGGCCGCGGTTGGCGTCGCAGTGGCGGGCCGCGGTTGGCGTCGCAACAGCCCAACAGGACTACGCTGCCTTGTGGACGGTGTGGTCGCTCTGCTCTACCTTAAATTCCGTTGCCGGTGTCTCTGCACGCCTGCTGTGCTGTGCTGTGCTGTGCTGTGCTGTGCTGTGCTGTGCTGTGCTGTGCTGTGCTGTGCAGCCCTGAGTGGTTGTCTGCGCTAAGATAGCGGCGTGGGAAGGCGTGACGGTGTGAGTGTGTGAGCTGATGCTAATGGAGACAGATTACACACACACTTCTGAGCAGTAATCGAGCGCACAGGGCGTTAGTGAAACAAGCTGTTTTGGTGCTGATTAACAGCTGACGAACAGATTAACCACCTCGCTGAGAGAGAGAGGAGAGGAAGGGGCAGGAAAGAGGAGAGTAAAACTGAAGAATTCCCACTCCAAATGGAGAATGATCCATATGTGTTTTCAGTCTCTAGTAATGTTTTTAAAGTGCAGCACCAAGCTGGAAGAGCAAAGTGTACATCTTAAAAGGGCGAAGATGCAGAGACTTTATGTAAATAACACATAATAATTCAGCTCTGAGAGAAATTTATTTAATCTTCCTCAAACGAGATATTATCAGGAAAAATTGACATCCTGTTCCTATTTTTCCATTTCACCCCTCGCTCCCAACACTCAGCCCTACCCCTCTGTTTTGTGTGTTCTCGTCTAGGGGTGGGCGTCCCGGTTCTTGTTGAGACAGAGGGGTGGGGTGAAGTGTTGGGGCTACATGACCCTCCAAACGGAGGATTTTCAGAGACTCCAAACAGAGAAAAAGAGAAAACAGCAAGTTGGAGCACAAGAGACCAAAGAAACCCACAAATGGGAGAATTTTCTGTGTTAATAATGACGATAACCACGATGTCTCGGTAGCTACATTTCCGGTTCCAGCTATGTTCTGGCACCTCAGGCATCAGAACTGCTGCTCCGTTTAAGGTGGAACGGGAAAGTTCCAACAGGAATCTGGAGAATCTCTGACTTCAACTTTCCCCTCCTCTGCTGTCCCTGCAGACGGGCAGGGTCACCTACAGAGCGGCGCTAGTAGCTGTTAATGAAGTGATGCTCTTTTATTAGAGGGGCTCATTTCAGAGGGAAGATCTCAACCACTGCCCTGTAGCTCAGGAACAAGGGGCAACACTCGAGAACAAGGGGTAGGGGTGAGAAGAAGGAATGGGACTGGGCCGATGACTCTGAGAGAGAGTGAGTGGCTGCTGGGTGGATCTTCTGAGAGATTGTTAGAACTGACAGAGGAACTTGGGTTTGGCCGTCACTGTGGCCTGAGGTTCTCCAGAATGCACAATTCATGAGCTTCTTTTGTGTGTGGACTGTCTGCAACATGTGATGCACACAACACTT
Source organism: Pygocentrus nattereri (assembly GCF_015220715.1). Classification (NCBI taxonomy): domain Eukaryota; kingdom Metazoa; phylum Chordata; class Actinopteri; order Characiformes; family Serrasalmidae; genus Pygocentrus; species Pygocentrus nattereri. The sequence goes on from NC_051212.1 coordinate 56,129,534, forward strand.
GCTGGGTGGCCTCCATCTCTCTCTCTCTCTCTCTCTCTCTCTCTCTCTCTCTCTCTCTCTCTCTCTCTCTCTCTCTCTCTCTCTCTCTCTCTCTCTGTCTCTCTCTCTCTCTCTCTCTCTCTCTCTCTGTCTCTCTCTCTCTCTCTCTCTCTCTCTCTCTCTCTCTCTCTCTCTCCCCCCCTC
>NC_051212.1:56134716-56139716 GCF_015220715.1 Pygocentrus nattereri
GGTAGGTATGAGGGGTTTCTGTCGCTTTGTTCTCAGGTGTTTGTGCGTTTCCCGTGGAGCTCGTTTTAGCGGGGAAGCGTCCGCCGAGGGGCGGAAGGCTGAACTTTAAAAAACGTACTCTTTATAAATCCATATAAACGCGGCCGGAAGACGGCGCCCATCATTTTTCATGGGCACTATTGAAAAAGATGGTTCTTCAAAGGTTCTTTAGTAAGGGCAGTGCTTCTACATAGCACCATGGACACTCAAAGAACCATTCAATGCTTTGCATGGTGAAATGGTTCTTCAGATTGATGGATTGAACGTGCTGTGTATGGCTCTAGATAGCACCAGAAAGGCTTCTTCTGTTGTTACGATGTGAAGCTTATAATAATAAGAACCCTTTCCTCATGCAGAGAGCCCTTTCATCACGCGAGAGGTTCTGTGAGTGTTCACGGTTCCACGTAGACGTGTTTCCTTTACTGCGGAACCCTCGAGGAACCATCATTTCTAAGAGTGTAGATGTTAAAATATTATATATTTATTATTAATTATATATAATACTAATAGAAATAGTTTCATAGGCCTTGTGTTTGACACATGAGCGATACACACTTAATAATGATGGTTCTTCAGGGGTTCTTTTGTGAAGAAAATGGTTATACATAGAACCATGATCACTCAAAGAACCCTTTGCATGATTAAAGTGTTCTTTGCATGGTGAAATGGTTCTTGAGACTGACAAAGAATGTGCTGTGGGCGGTTCTGTGTATAACCTTTTTGGAAACGGATCTATATAGCACCAAAGTGGGTTCTTCTACCCTTACGATGTCAAGCTAGTAATAATATAAGAACCCTTTTTTGTGCCTTATAGAACTAAACAGCGTCTCAGGCATCAGGCAGTGAATTCAGAACGGGGACGTCTGGTTCCTATCACCACCACTGTTAACGGCTCTGATTCACTAAGTTTATCTAGAACAGAGCGTTTCACACCAAACGGCTCAGAACTGCTCTGCTTACATCTTAACCACTTAATTGTGCAGGAATTTTGAGAAATGGGTGGAGTTCCCCTTCAGTACATGCAGGCTGTTGATGGATCAGGAGCAGCTGTGAGGGGAGGAAGTTCAGAGTGAATGTTGAGCCCGTCGTTCAGGGCGTGTTCTTGGGTTTAACCTCTAACATACAAACAGTGAGTGCAGCAGTCGGGTCAGGAGATAAGGCGCCGTTAGAGGAGCAGGAGATAAGGCGGAGAACCTGGGCCAGGAGGAAACAGGAGCCTGAGAAAACAGGAGGTTCTGTGGTCATTAAAAGGAGATTAGTAAGGGCATGGGTGGTACATCTCAGAGAGAGGGGCAGGAGGAGTGTTGGGGGGAGGGGGGGCGTACATATGTTTATACTTTTACTGGTGTGTGTGTGTGTGTGTGTGTGTGTGTGTGTGTGTGTGTGTGTTAGGCTCCTCAGGTTCATCACATACTAACACTTATTAGCCTGGGTTATTGTGCCTTTAAGACTGATGTATGTAAATGAGCTCTGTTCTGATTGGCTGCCCTCGTCAAGCTGTTTGTTTTGTGAAAAGTGCGAATCGCCCAGTTTTCCCTGAGACCGACCCTTTAATGTATTTTGGCGCGTGGTTAACGATCGGCCTGCGTAGTTTGGGCTGGAGTTATTTGCGCGTGCTGGACGCTGCGAGTGCCTGGGTTCGTCGGCGCGGCCGCAGGAGGGCTGGTTTGCTGCCGCAGCGCTGCGTGGTTTCAGTATTGGGGTATTGATTAGTGACCGATAGGCTTGGCAGTGCTGGGGTTTAGGTGTAGTCGCGTGAGTGAAGGTTAGACTGCAGTGTGCTATTGTTCCTGTCACCACTGCCCCCCCCACTGTGCTGCAGTGTTCTGTCTCCTCCAGAACATCAGACCCCTCCTCCCCACACACACACACACACACACACACACACACACACACACACACACACCCCTACCTGATGGTCTGTCCGAACACAAAGGAATAACACTGCGTCTATATGTGTGTATATATATCACTCTCTCTCTCTCTCTCTCTCTCTCTCTCTCTCTCTCTCTCTCTCTCTCTCTCTCTCTCTCTCTCATTTGTTCTCTCTTTCTTTGTTTTTTCTTTCCTTATCTCTTTGTTTTTCTCTCTACTTTTTCTTTCTACCTGCACACTTTTTCTTACTTTCTATTTCTCTCATTATTCTCTTTTGTCTATATTTCTCTCACATCCCTGTTTTTTTCCCCTTGCTTTCTCTCTATCTATCTATCTATCTATCTATCTATCTATCTATCTATCTATCTATCTATCTATCTATCTATCTATCTATCTATCTATCTATCTATCTATCTATCCACCCTTCTGTGTCTCTGTCTATGCACACTTTCTCTCTGGTGTTTAGCCTGTGTTCTGTCTGTCACTCTGATTAATTACTGTAGACTGTTTGTTCTTGTTCTGTGTGTGTGTGTGTGTGTTTAGGCTGGACTGTTAGGTCAGTCTGTCTGATAATTATCAGCTCCTGTCATGGTGCTGGACTTGCCCTAGATTCACCGTCTGCCTGTCTGTCTGTCTCTGTGTACTCAGTAAACAGAGCTGGCAGCCCCACTGCTGTCTGTCTGTGTGTGTGTGTGTGTGTGTCTGTCTGTCTGTCTGTGTGTGTGTGTCTGTCTGTCTGTCTGTGTGTGTGTGTGTGTCTGTCTGTGTGTGTGTGTCTGTCTGTCTGTGTGTGTGTCTGTCTGTGTGTGTGTCTGTGTGTGTGTGTGTGTGTGTGTGTGTCTGTGTGTGTGTCTGTGTGTGTGTGTGTGTGTGTGTGTGTCTGTGTGTGTGTCTGTGTTCTTCAGGTTGATAGAGAATGTGTTGCGTATGGTTCTATGTAGCACCAAAATGGGTTCTTCTGTTGACATCGTCACAGTAGACGCACTGTACTTGGTGCTGTATAGAACCCTTTGCAAAAGGTTCTACATAGAGCTACATACAGCGCATAATAGGCGTTTCAGCTCAGAAGCCCCCAAAACAAACAGTATTTATATTGGTAATAAATCCGTGTTTTTGGCGTTGAAGCGAACAGAAGTGCTGACTCTAATCTGTCCTCACAGAAATGTTTCTCAGTAATCGGTCACGCACTTGCCCTTAAACCAGCGTGTGATGTGAATGGAAAGCGCTTAAATATCATTTACGGCTGTAATTAATGATGCGTGTGTTGTGTTTCAGAAGGCGCTGGACGATGACCGCCACGTGAGGAAGCCCAGCCCTGATCTTTGCCCTTCTGCTGATAAGCTGAGTGATAAGGAGCTGGAGAAGAAGGTACAGAACCCACACAGCACACTTGCCTCCCCGATTCCTTTTCCAGAGAGTTCTGCTTGAGGTCTTTCTGCTGACCAGTTACGTCAGTGGCCGTTCCTCACAAACGAGCAGAGCGAACCGAAGGGTGACGAGGATTTCTAAGTCGGGTAGAATCTGAGTTTGTCTCATATCTGGCAACCCAGCGTATCGCGACGGTGCCCGCTAGGACTGAAGCCTGACGCGTGTGTTGGTAGCAGCAGTAGTTCTGGGGACTTGCTTTGTTCTGATTACACTAAACAATGAAAATCCAGCCACGCAAGAGCGGTTTGCCGTCGGTATACGGTGGTTTGACTTGCTTATAATAGCCCACATCCTGTATAGCTGTGTTTATGTCCTTGTGGCTGGCGAGGTGCTCCGTAATATACACAAACATCCGACAAATCTCAGGATTCAAGGTCCTGAACGCGAGTGCGAAGTACGAAAGTGCAGGCTTTCTGCTGCGGGGCGGTCATTTCAGCGGAGAACCTGCTGGTTAAGTTTCCTTAATCTACAGACACATCATGGCCATTTTTTGATCTAGTTCAGTAAATTTATACATATTGTTCCTTTAAAAACCTCAGCATGACCCCAATGAGCCGACATTAGAGCATGAATTTACAATAGAGCTGGATAATATTCACATGTGCAATTCGTAGAGGAGATGCTCAGCGTCTGTCCTCGTCTAACGCTCTGAATTCAGTTCATGGTCTTGCTAATTAGCTGAAGAGCTGAATCAGGTGTGCTTAATGAGGCACTGAGCTGAAGTCTGCGGAGTTTTGGCCCATGAGGACTGGAGCCTGACACGTGTGAGCGTAGTGCTGGTATATTCTGTAGTGATACTGTGCCTCTTCGTATCGGAGCGTGTCGTGGTTGTCGTCAGAAAAGAAAACAAAAACACGCCAAGCGCAGACGACAAACCGCAGCTCGTCTTCTGGACATTTTTACGAGGGCGAAAGACGTTTATGCTGTTTGAAGGTTAAACAGGTACAAAATATCATAAACGGTCTGTTAAGAAGTCAAACGGAAGACCGGCTAGTGGAGGAACACCGTCCATGTGGTGGCCAGGAGTCGGAATTGGGCTGGTAATTCTTACAATGGTAATAATTATGATAATATTGAGCGTTTTCTATGTGACTTTCAAGTCAACAGATTTAGATGGTGGAATATTGGCATCTCCTTCAGCCCTTCCTCACACCTCCTCCTCATCACCAGCCTACAGTACATCCTCCCCCACTCTCACTCTCTCACTCTCTCACTCTCTCCCACAGTGCTCCATTCACTCACACTCCGCTCCCACCCTGCTGCTCGCTCACATTCCACACGTAGGCAAATATTCTCTCACACACACACACACACACACACACACACACACACAGACAGCCCTCAGCCCATTCACAAAACACACACCTCCTCCCTCCCCGCTCACTCCTCAGCTTTGTTAATGTGGCGTAGGCTCCGTTCACAAAGTTGCCCAAATCTGATGTTTTTGTGGGGCTGTTTAGTGTTTTCCAGCTGTGATGTACGTGGCGTCTTTCTGAGCAGATCAGCTCCTAAACGTTAAAAAGGAGCGAGCAGTAAGGGGTGTCGGCTTCGCCTTCCCCGGCGTAACGGGAGCTAACGAGTTCCACGTTTGAGCTGTGAAAAGAAGGCCTTGTTCGGCGACGCCCACTTCTTTAGACCGCGTCCTTCGTTTCTTTAAC
>NC_051212.1:56144716-56257216 GCF_015220715.1 Pygocentrus nattereri
CTCGCCAGATTCCTCCTACTAGACCTCACCTCATCTCGCCTACCACACTTACCTTCACCCGTCACACCTCGCACCTCACCTACCACACCTCATCTCACCTGCTGCACCCCATACCTCATCTACCTCACCACAACCACCAAATCTCTCCCACTTCTCCTGTATTTTACCTTATGTACCACACCGCATCTACGGCTGCTGCAAACACACTAAACCACCTCACCTGTCACGGTTCACCTCATCTCACCACTCACACCTCATACCTCATCTACCTCACTTCACCTGACGAACCTGCCCCACTTCACACACCTACACATCCTGCCTCTCCTCACCTGCACCTCACCTGTCTTAGTTAGTGGACACCTGTGGGAATGTGGGGATTCTGGATAGCTCATTATTCATGCACGTGTCTTCTGATGCTGATACATAAGCAGTCATGAAATGTATACATTGAGAAAAAGACTTACAGAGAAATGTAACTTTTTTTTTTTTTTCCTGTTGGGCTGCAAACGCAGTAACATGCCGGAACGTTCTGCTCTTCTAGAGTTCAATAAATAGATCATTATATTTTGAAATATAGGCCAAATCTAAGCTTCTGTCTGATGATATAATTCTGATATTCCCACAACATCACTGATGTAACAATAGCATGTTGAGTAAACCCCCACCTCTCTCTCGCTCTCTCGCTCTCGCGCTCTCTCGCTCTCTCTCTCTCTCTCTCTCTCTCTCTCTCTCTCTCTCTCTCTCTCGCTCTCGCGCTCTCTCTCTCTCTCGCTCTCGCTCTCTCTCGCTCTCTCTCGCTCTCTCTCGCTCTCTCTCGCTCTCTCTCGCTCTCTCTCGCTCTCGCTCTCTCTCGCTCTCTCTCGCTCTCTCCCTCTCTCTCTCTCTCTCTCTCTCTCTGTATGTAGGAGTTGGAGGTGGTGCGAGGTGGCGAGGCAGCCCAGCTGAGGCAGCTGTCGGTTGAGCACAGCGAGCTGCAGAGTGAGCTGGAGGCCGTTCACACTGAGCATGCTCAGAAGCTGGGGGAGGTGCGTCAGGAGCAGAGGGAGCTGGAGCGCAGACTGGAGCAGCTCCGACAGCAGGGCTGCACCTGTAAACCTAAAGAGCAGGAGCAGCAGTACACCGCGCAGGTACATCCGCACACAGACCGCCGACTCGAGTCGGTCCTCGGTGTTCGGCGCTGAGAGTCAGCGTGTTAAACGGAGGGGGGGTAGCCTCCGTCTCAGCGCCAGTGCAGTTAGCAGGGTCTTTCACTACTGACGGGCACCGTTTTCACTATGAGTGTCCGAATTTTTACACGAGCAGCATTTGAATATCGTATTCCCAACGAGAAAATGTGTAATATTATAATGAATGAGCTTGAGGTTCCACAGACTTGGCAGTGATGCTTTAATCTTGATGTCATTATGCCGCTAACAACATGGCCTGAATTCAAGATCCACATCTCTGGTTTACTGAAGGCTAGCAAAGAGATCCAAGGCTCGTTAGAAAGGAGCACGTCACGCTCTGCTGACCTGTGGACTTTTCTTCATTCTAACATCTCTCCGCCGATCTACAAAGCTTCAAAGAACAGACCTCGAACGTCATTATCTGCGGTTTTTCCAGTTGTGGTTGGAGAGGAGGTGTAAGGCCCTGTAATCTTGTTCAATGTGAAGTCATTTACTCTCATTTTCACCAAGTTACGGCGCTAAATTTCTCTGGCTCTCCGGGCCTCTGCCGCAGGCAAGTGTCTCGGCCAGGCCGCCGAGGGTGCGCCGAAGTCGGATACACGATTGCAAGATTCCGGGGTTTGTCTCTCTGATTCCCTGGGGACTTGGAACGTGATCGAGGGCTCATTGGAAAGAGCACGTCACACTCCATTCTGTAGATTTTGGCTTTATTAGACATTTTAAAATAGACTTTTTAAAACATCTGAAGTCATGCAGCCCCTACATGAACCTCCTTTTGTCCACTACATACTTACATACGGTGATTTTTAGTGAAGTAACATTATTAATGCTCTTATTTCACTTTTAGTGGAAGGAAACAAAGGTTTCAAATCTTGAGATGCCCAACAGAAAATGATGTCCGTATTTTCTGTGCAGTGCCTAAGCAGGTGCAGCTGAGCTGCTCTCCCATTGGTTAGGGCTCCAGCGGCTGGACTGAAGGCTTTACAGGTTAGATTAACTACCAACACAGTTAGGAAGTGACCGAGGAATCAAGCAATCACCGAAACGCTCTATGGAGTCTCTGTGGAGTTCGGCTTTGAGACAGGTTTTTAAAGTCGGATTTATACAGTCGCTTCCTGCAAAGCAGGAGGGGTTTTACTGATGACGTCATCAGCGCTTAGTCGGTGTCGACTCGTGGCATCACATAACTGACTCTAAACCATCTGAAGTCCTGCAGCCCCTAGAACGGACACAGACCGGGACGCAAACGTCTGAAGGTCCTCCGATAACATGCTAACATAAAGCATGAGATGCTCAGTCATTCATGCAGATGTTCGGCGCAGATGAGAGGCGAAGCTGATGCTATCGTCCGTCGGCCTTAGCTGGAGCCGGATCATCTTCGGCAGGCTGACGTGTTTGAGTTCAGGGGGTGTGGGCGTAGAGATACAGAGCCACAGATAGCTCCTTCTGCAGACCAGTTCAGATTACAGAGCTTTATCTCTGTGCGTTTAGTCTCCTCTGTCTATCTTGGAGAGCTTCCCTGCCCCACTTTTCTTTGGTTGTTGTTTAAAATAGCATTTAGGAATTCTTTCTCTGAACTCTTTTTAGAGGCGTTATCCTTGTTTTGGTTGGATTTCTTCCAGTGCCAGTGAGTCTGGGGAACCTTAAAGCTTTAGTTCTGAGCAGTTTGGTGTGAAACGCTGTGTTCTAGATAAACTCACCGAGTCAGAACCGTTCCCAGTGGTGGTGATGGGAACCAGACGTCCCTCTAAAAGCTCCTACAGAAAGTTCCTACATGAACTGGTTCTGAATTCACTGCCTGATGACTGAGACGCTGTTTTATGAGAGTTTAGAGAACTTCAACTCCATTCATGGTGGAGGGAGACATGCAGGGCGCTGTGCGGCAAAATAGTCCCCAAAGAAAACTCATTATTCCAGATTTTCCACTGTTTTCCATCATCAGCCTTCCTTTTGATTGGTGGATCAGATGCAGTAGCGTGAGCAGAAAGGGGGCTTGTTAGATGCAGGTGGATGTTCTGGAGGAGGATTGGTAAACCGTCTCTGTTTCTGTGTCACTTTCTCAGCTGTGCGAGCTGCGGTGTCGTCTGGAGCGCGCCGAGGCCGAGCGTCAGGAGCTGCAGGACGAGTTGCGACGGGAGCGCGAGGCGCGAGAGAAGCTGGAGCTCATGATCACTCAGCTGCAGCAGCAGATCATCCGGACCACCAGCAAGACCAGCTCCACGCTGTCCTCCATGGTGCAGGAGACCATGGCCAGCTAAACACACACACACGTCATACACGGAACACACCCCCACACACACACCCATCCCCGTCACCTCCCCCATCACAGAGTCCCAGACGCAAGCAGAATCAGCCCCTCCGGACAGCAAGGACGGGCTTGCGTGTTCATTTTTTACGTTTAAAAGACTTTAATATCTCTTTTATAATTTAACATCACTTTAAACAGATATTTTATGTTGTGTTGTGTCGTTGCCCATTCTTAGACAGTATTTAAAACCTTTGTACGTGTTTTAATTTATAGTTTTGCTAATAGGCTGCTTATTAGAGAAGAGGAGAAGAAGAACTTTTGTTTTTTCTTTCTGTTTTCGCTCCTGGACTGGACTGAAGAAACCGTGGGGCAGTTGGGAAACAGAATAAACTGATTAAGAGCCCCAAAGGAGCCAAAATGACCCCTAAAACACTCACCAGCCACAGCGGAAAACTAGGATTTTCAACTTTAATACGAGAAAAATGAAATGGTTGAGAAAAACGGGTCCGAAAAGGCCACGACGAGAACTTCGTCCAGAACATTGCAGCCATTGTGCTTCTTCGTGGAGGTGAAAGGCGGGAGGATGGAGGGGCCCCTCTGAGAGAGGCCCTGCTGGCCTCAGACGATAATCCTCCTCCTCCTCCCTCCTTTCCCTTTTACTCCCTCCCTTCTTCCCCCCTCTCTCTCTGCCCGGCGCCTGCTGTCTGCTGGTGATTAGACGTTTCCTGGATGTTTTCGTTCGCTGTGGAGTTGCACACGTGCGCTTGTTTGCCCCCTGCTGGACACACAAGGACACACATCAGTATTCAGCCTCTTCAGTGAACAGAAATGTGGAGTGATGTATTTTCTCGCTCTGTTTGCAGCGTAACAGGTATATATTGTGAGAGTGAGCAGCGCACGCCGAACAGAACCGGGTCTGATCACAAACAGCCCAGAATAAGAGAGCACCAGAGAGGGAGGGGGCCCGGGGGGCCGGGGGCTCTGGAGCCGGATTCACGAAAGCGTCCTAAGAAACAGAACAGTGCTAAACGTAGTGCGTGATCGCCTCACTCGTTCCACAGGGGCCACATTTCCAAATTTTATGCTTGTTTTTTTTACTCTACACTCTTAGAATGAGGTGGTTCTTCAAGGGTAAAGACGATGGTTCTGTATAGAACCGTGAACGCTCAAAGAACCACTTGCACGCCTTAATGGTCCTTCAGCTTGATGGTGTTGAAAATGTTTTCATGAATACGTCACAGACTTGGTATTGTACCAATAGCAGATCAATTTTTGGTGCTACATTTTCAAAAAGTTTCCATTTAGAACCTCATAGATAGATTCTCCATCAACCTGAGGAAACATTTTACCATGCAGAGAACCATTTAAGTTCTTTGAGTGTCCATGGACCATTGTCTTCACCGAAGAACCCTTGGAGAACCATCTTTTCCGAGAGTGTACCATCACTTGGAGTTTTCCCGGTTTAGTGTCAAAATGAACTTGAGAAGCTACAACTTGCTTAACATGTATCTGCTGCTGTAATCATAAGAGACAGGATATTATATTTTATTGATAATTAAACATTCATGATGATAATTAAAAGAGGAAAGAAGATATTTGTGAACTTAAGCTGTGTTTACGAATGTTCTTAAAATGGGGTGGGGGGGCATTCTGAAACGATGAGTTATTATAAGAGATAATTATATTATAGCAATCTATATATCTGCATCTTATATTAACAAGAGCATTAATACATAGACTATATTTACAGTCTGTCTGAGCTCTATTTTTAAGGACGTTCTGCAGATCTCAGCAGTTTTATCCTGTTCGTTTCCTCCCTTTTGGATCGCTTTCGTGAACGCGGCGCCCCCTGGTGTCAGGCTCCGGTAAGTGCTTCAGAGGAGCCGTGATATCTGCAGGGCGGAGGGGTTTTTAGCACGTTGGTGCCAGACGAGTTACAGCAGCGTCTGGAGCTTCTTCTCGTTCGCTTCATTCACCGCCAGCTCCCACTGAGAACGCTGCGGTTCTCCAGGCTGGGTTCTGCAGGCCGGAGGGTGTTTATCAGAACAAACTATATACACACACAGATACGCGCTCTCTAAGTCTGGGGGTGTTAATAAGCTGACAAACACATTAAAAAAAGAGTCAAATAAAAAAAGAAGAGAAAGTTTAATCCACCATTCTGTAAATGCGTTTGTTTATCCCCCTCCCTAAAAAAGAAAACAAGAAATCTTGGAAATTTATTTAATGTATTAACTGATAGATTTATACACTTTGTACATACTACAGTAGTCTTTAATATATTAATAATATGTGATTATAAAGAACCTTTAAAAAGATTATATCAGTCCCCGGAGGAGTGAAGCTCACTGGGGCTTTTTTTATGAGGTGTGAGATGCATGATGGTGTGAGAAGAGAAGAGTGAAAAAATGATCATTACAGCTGTTTATTATTATTATTATTATTATTATTATTACAATTATTATTATTTAGTGATTGCCCCAAGGATTATTGGGGCTGTTCGTGTCTGATGTATGTTCACCGTGTTACCATAACGACCGAACGTTAATGTTTTTGTACGAAAGAACGAGGAACACATGGATGTTGTTGGCGAAGCTGTTTTGCTCTATGAAAAGATTTTTAAGCTGTTGACAAACTGAGAGTCGCTCTAAAGAGCGGAAAGGCTGGCTCTGTTCAGGCTCTGCCCACTCAGACTATATCACAATACCTACATTTAGAGCCGGTTATTCATTCAGCCTAATGAGAAACTGTAGAACGGACTCGGTTTATATCACAATACCTACATTTAGAGTCGGTTATTCATTCAGCCTAATGAGAAACTGTAGAACGGACTCGGTTTATATCACAATACCTACATTTAGAGCCGGTTATTCATTCAGCCTAATGAGAAACTGTAGAACGGACTCGGTTTATATCACAATACCTACATTTAGAGCCGGTTATTCATTCAGCCTAATGAGAAACTGTAGAACGGACTCGGTTTATATCACAATACCTACATTTAGAGCCGGTTATTCATTCAGTCTAATGAGAAACTGTAGAACGGACTCGGTTTATATCACAATACCTACATTTAGAGCCGGTTATTCATTCAGCCTAATGAGAAACTGTAGAACGGACTCGGTTTATATCACAATACCTACATTTAGAGTCGGTTATTCATTCAGTCTAATGAGAAACTGTAGAACGGACTCGGTTTATATCACAATACCTACATTTAGAGCCGGTTATTCATTCAGTCTAATGAGAAACTGTAGAACGGACTCGGTTTATATCACAATACCTACATTTAGAGTCGGTTATTCATTCAGCCTAATGAGAAACTGTAGAACGGACTCGGTTTATATCACAATACCTACATTTAGAGTCGGTTATTCATTCAGCCTAATGAGAAACTGTAGAACGGACTCGGTTTATATCACAATACCTACATTTAGAGCCGGTTATTCATTCAGCCTAATGAGAAACTGTAGAACGGACTCGGTTTATATCACAATACCTACATTTAGAGTCGGTTATTCATTCAGCCTAATGAGAAACTGTAGAACGGACTCGGTTTATATCACAATACCTACATTTAGAGCCGGTTATTCATTCAGCCTAATGAGAAACTGTAGAACGGACTCGGTTTATATCACAATACCTACATTTAGAGTCGGTTATTCATTCAGCCTAATGAGAAACTGTAGAACGGACTCGGTTTATATCACAATACCTACATTTAGAGTCGGTTATTCATTCAGCCTAATGAGAAACTGTAGAACGGACTCGGTTTATATCACAATACCTACATTTAGAGTCGGTTATTCATTCAGTCTAATGAGAAACTGTAGAACGGACTCGGTTTATATCACAATACCTACATTTAGAGTCGGTTATTCATTCAGCCTAATGAGAAACTGTAGAACGGACTCGGTTTATATCACAATACCTACATTTAGAGCCGGTTATTCATTCAGCCTAATGAGAAACTGTAGAACGGACTCGGTTTATATCACAATACCTACATTTAGAGTCGGTTATTCATTCAGACTAATGAGAAACTGTAGAACGGACTCGGTTTATATCACAATACCTACATTTAGAGCCGGTTATTCATTCAGCCTAATGAGAAACTGTAGAACGGACTCGGTTTATATCACAATACCTACATTTAGAGTCGGTTATTCATTCAGCCTAATGAGAAACTGTAGAACGGACTCGGTTTATATCACAATACCTACATTTAGAGTCGGTTATTCATTCAGCCTAATGAGAAACTGTAGAACGGACTCGGTTTATATCACAATACCTACATTTAGAGCCGGTTATTCATTCAGTCTAATGAGAAACTGTAGAACGGACTCGGTTTATATCACAATACCTACATTTAGAGTCGGTTATTCATTCAGTCTAATGAGAAACTGTAGAACGGACTCGGTTTATATCACAATACCTACATTTAGAGTCGGTTATTCATTCAGTCTAATGAGAAACTGTAGAACGGACTCGGTTTATATCACAATACCTACATTTAGAGTCGGTTATTCATTCAGTCTAATGAGAAACTGTAGAACGGACTCGGTTTATATCACAATACCTACATTTAGAGTCGGTTATTCATTCAGCCTAATGAGAAACTGTAGAACGGACTCGGTTTATATCACAATACCTACATTTAGAGTCGGTTATTCATTCAGCCTAATGAGAAACTGTAGAACGGACTCGGTTTATATCACAATACCTACATTTAGAGCCGGTTATTCATTCAGCCTAATGAGAAACTGTAGAACGGACTCGGTTTATATCACAATACCTACATTTAGAGCCGGTTATTCATTCAGCCTAATGAGAAACTGTAGAACGGACTCGGTTTATATCACAATACCTACATTTAGAGCCGGTTATTCATTCAGCCTAATGAGAAACTGTAGAACGGACTCGGTTTATATCACAATACCTACATTTAGAGCCGGTTATTCATTCAGCCTAATGAGAAACTGTAGAACGGACTCGGTTTATATCACAATACCTACATTTAGAGCCGGTTATTCATTCAGTCTAATGAGAAACTGTAGAACGGACTCGGTTTATATCACAATACCTACATTTAGAGTCGGTTATTCATTCAGCCTAATGAGAAACTGTAGAACGGACTCGGTTTATATCACAATACCTACATTTAGAGCCGGTTATTCATTCAGTCTAATGAGAAACTGTAGAACGGACTCGGTTTATATCACAATACCTACATTTAGAGCCGGTTATTCATTCAGTCTAATGAGAAACTGTAGAACGGACTCGGTTTATATCACAATACCTACATTTAGAGCCGGTTATTCATTCAGTCTAATGAGAAACTGTAGAACGGACTCGGTTTATATCACAATACCTACATTTAGAGCCGGTTATTCATTCAGTCTAATGAGAAACTGTAGAACGGACTCGGTTTATATCACAATACCTACATTTAGAGTCGGTTATTCATTCAGTCTAATGAGAAACTGTAGAACGGACTCGGTTTATATCACAATACCTACATTTAGAGCCGGTTATTCATTCAGTCTAATGAGAAACTGTAGAACGGACTCGGTTTATATCACAATACCTACATTTAGAGCCGGTTATTCATTCAGTCTAATGAGAAACTGTAGAACGGACTCGGTTTATATCACAATACCTACATTTAGAGCCGGTTATTCATTCAGTCTAATGAGAAACTGTAGAACGGACTCGGTTTATATCACAATACCTACATTTAGAGCCGGTTATTCATTCAGTCTAATGAGAAACTGTAGAACGGACTCGGTTTATATCACAATACCTACATTTAGAGTCGGTTATTCATTCGGTCTAATGAGAAACTGTAGAACAGACTCGGTTTATATCACAATACCTACATTTAGAGCCGGTTATTCATTCAGTCTAATGAGAAACTGTAGAACAGACTCGGTTTATATCACAATACCTACATTTAGAGTCGGTTATTCATTCAGCCTAATGAGAAACTGTAGAACGGACTCGGTTTATATCACAATACCTACATTTAGAGTCGGTTATTCATTCAGCCTAATGAGAAACTGTAGAACGGACTCGGTTTATATCACAATACCTACATTTAGAGCCGGTTATTCATTCAGCCTAATGAGAAACTGTAGAACGGACTCGGTTTATATCACAATACCTACATTTAGAGCCGGTTATTCATTCAGCCTAATGAGAAACTGTAGAACGGACTCGGTTTATATCACAATACCTACATTTAGAGCCGGTTATTCATTCAGTCTAATGAGAAACTGTAGAACGGACTCGGTTTATATCACAATACCTACATTTAGAGCCGGTTATTCATTCAGTCTAATGAGAAACTGTAGAACGGACTCGGTTTATATCACAATACCTACATTTAGAGCCGGTTATTCATTCAGTCTAATGAGAAACTGTAGAACGGACTCGGTTTATATCACAATACCTACATTTAGAGTCGGTTATTCATTCAGTCTAATGAGAAACTGTAGAACGGACTCGGTTTATATCACAATACCTACATTTAGAGTCGGTTATTCATTCAGTCTAATGAGAAACTGTAGAACGGACTCGGTTTATATCACAATACCTACATTTAGAGTCATCATGCAGAGAACCGCTTAAGCATGCAATTAGCTCTGTTCTATATAGAGAACCCTAGAGGAACCAACGTTTTTAGCTGGAAGCTCATTACGATGCAGATCTAAACAGATTTACAGCTGCAGTTTCTCATCAGGGTGAAGGGGGTTCTGATCCCGGGGTTCTGATCCCAGGGTTCTGTTCTGATCCCGGGGTTCTTTAAAGCTGCAGAACAGCAGCTATGAGAGAGTAGAGGATGTGGGCGGAGCCTCTGTAGGTCATTTGTGGGCATTCTGAGGTGTCTGGTGATGAAACGCCTGTTTTTGGAGGATTTATTTCACTTTTGGAAAAGAAAAACACAGAGATGCCCGTAAAGTGGCCTGGCTGGTGGAGCCGAGCTGCGAGTGAGCTAAAGCTTCTGGAATCAGTGTTGGGCTCCTGTGGGCCACGTTTACCTCTCGAACCGTCACTCTTATGGTGTTTTTAACTTTTTTTGAGGTATTGAAATGCATTTCTGAAGCTTTCCAGAGTTTGATTTGTACTGAAGCTATAACAAGTTGTTGTAAGTTGAATTTTTTGTACACACGGGGGCGCTGTAGGGGGATCCTGCCTGATTAGCACCCCTCGCCTCTGGAAGCAGAGGACACTTCTTCTTTTTTTTCCTTGTTTGTGTATGAAAGGTGTTCACTGATGCTGAGTAAGTGAGCGATGAGATGTATAGGCTTATGGTTATGATTAGTAGAGTCACTATTACCCTAGAGTTCTAATATTAAAGACCCTTTTTTTGGAAACGAAGTGCTTTTGTTAAAAAGAAAAGAACATAAAATGATAGTTCAGCTGTCACGCGCCGCGTTTAGCGCCGTTTAAGAAGACGGATATATTAAAGACAAGAGAAGCTTTTATATGGAGTGAAACGCGACAGCTCATTGGCTCAATATTGTTTTTATTAATCGCCATGTCACTGAGAACCTCCCCCCATCCTGTGATCCGGAGCGGGTGGAGCTCACTCGGGCTGTTTACTGTTTACGGCTGTTGGTAAACGCCGAGAGTGGCGGGAGCGCATGGAACCGAGACGCCGTTCTCCTACCTCACGTTGTGATATGTTTTGTACAGCTGTTCCTGCAAGTGTAAACACGGACGGACGTGCTTTTAGCCGATACCTCACTTGTACGTAGTTTTCTGTTCCTCCTTTGGATTTTTGCTCTCCGTTTCAGACTTTGTACATATGCCTTGTATAGACATCCAGCTTGGATTCAATTCAAGTAAAGTTCTGTAGTGTCAGAGCCGCTGCCTCCGTGACTCCTTATTCCTCTCTGGGTCTCGTTCACAGTGTCTGAATGTTTTCTCCAGAACTCCCTGGTCCAGACGTCTTTACAGTGGTGGTGATGGGAACCAGGCGTCGCCATGACTACAACCCCAGATTTAGACACTTTATTTACCATCCAGAACCACCAGAGAACCTACACGAGTCTTCTGGGCTTATATGGAATGTTGATGATGGAAAACAGTGGAAAATCTGGAATAATGAGTTTTCTTTGGGGACTATTTTGCCGCACAGCGCCCTGCATGTCTCCCTCCACCATGAATGGAGTTTAAAACATGTCTAAGAACAAAATGATTGTTTTGAGAAATCACTGTTTATTTTGATATAATAGGTCAACATTTTTACACGCTAACAATTTTGAGACAAATATGTAAAATGTAAGAGTTATGAAGACATTATTTCAAAATCGGTCAAAAATGATTTCATTTAATTTCGGAACAGTTGAGCGAGGGTCTACTGAGCGAGGATACACTGAGCGAGGGTCTACTGAGCGAGGGTCTACTGAGCGAGGATACACTGAGCGAGGGTGCGCTGAGCGAGGGTCTACTGAGCGAGGGTGCGCTGAGCGAGGGTCTACTGAGCGAGGGTGCGCTGAGCGAGGGTCTACTGAGCGAGGGTGCGCTGAGCGAGGGTCTACTGAGCGAGGGTGCGCTGAGCGAGGGTGCGCTGAGCGAGGGTCTACTGAGCGAGGGTCTACTGAGCGAGGGTGCGCTGAGCGAGGGTCTACTGAGCGAGGGTGCGCTGAGCGAGGGTCTACTGAGCGAGGGTGCGCTGAGCGAGGGTCTACTGAGCGAGGGTGCGAGTCTACGGTTCCAGTAATGCTTATTCTAATGCTCAAAGGGGAAGTCCACCAGCCTGTCAGAATTGATGTGAAATGGTTGGTCATAGAGACTATAAGAACCACTCGGAACGACTCCGTTCACCTCCATTAATTAGGCAGAAATTTTCAATCACTGGTGCAGTTCTGGGCTCCAGGTGTTTCGGACAAAGTCCATGATGCACGAAGGTTAAGGGCCTCAACGTTTTCGCAGTGTCTAATGCAGGGGGACTCAAGAGGCCTGGTCCTCAAGATCTCCCACCCTGGAGAATTCAGCTCCAGCACACCAGGCCTTCATTACCTGGATCAGGTGTGATGTGTCGGGGTTGGAGCTGATCTCCTCAGGGAGGTGGATCTCAGTGACCAGGACTGAGCCCCCCACTCTAATGACTACCCTTTATCGTGATGGCCAAGCATCATGATAAGAACAAGGACCCCCCGCAGAGGAATGGAGAGCTGAGGTGGCTTTCAGGAGGACGAGTGCAGATTTCATCATCCCCAGAACGCACGTCTGGACATTCTGGTGAAAATCACTCCGGCAGCATGTTCACTACATATAGGCGTTAGTGCGGATCCAGCAGACGTACGTGAAGAACATCCTCAAGGACGTCCAAGACTCGAGGAAGACGTTTGGCTTATAATACTGTACCGTATTGATGTCACGTCACGTTCAGAGTCGTGTCTGTGTGTTTGATGTGAGGCAGGTGTTCAGTAGTGTTCATGTAATAATCCATACAGGTGTGTTAATTTGACACATCTGTATCTGCACACTGGCCCAGAGGGTGGCGCTGTCGCCTCACAGTGAGAAGTGCTGAATTCAAATCAGAACTGAGCACAGTCCACCTTAAAATGGACCGAGAGTTTACCGCTGTCCTCTGGACCTGCATCCTCCAGGTGTCTCCAGCGTCTCTCCGTAGCAGGATGGAGTAAACGAGCAGCTCCAGATACACACAGAGCGAGAATAGCAGCGAGCATATTCACAAACATCCCTGCAGAACCTCGTGTCCAAATTCTTGTCTGTTTTCAGTCTGACATGATTTGAAAACACACTGTGTGTAAATTTCATGATGGATGGACCAAAATAAACAGCCCAGAATTATTGGAAAAAATTCTGGTTCCATTGACTTAAAAGTAAAGTATGTTTCTCCTTCTCCTGTGAAGTTACTGTGTTGGAGATACGAGGTTTTGCTCTGACAGCAGATGCTTTGCTGTTTATCCGTGCATTTGGCTCCCAGAAGCCGCTGAGATGCAGTTGTCGTTCCTCAGGTTGCGTTAGGAGCTGAAGACCTCGGTTGTGCCGCCCCACACGCTTTTCTCCAGCTAATAGATGGACGAGCGCAGCAGCTGATTGGCTGTTCGCGCTCGATGACGTCATGAGGCCGAGTTTAAAAGCTCTTAAAAATATAACAGTGGTGTTAAAATGTTTTATGCTGTTCAGGAAATGAATAAATTACTTTACATTAAAAATGTATGGGGAAAAAATGAGTGGGAAGAGTGGGAATTCTCCTCTCTACAAGTTCTCCTGTTGGGGGCTTTGCAGGCAGCAAAATTGGGCAGCGGCCTAGGAATCCCTACGTGACCACCACGTCCAAGAAGGTGTCCACCAAAGCCAGAGAAATATATACACACTGCTCAAAAAAATAAAGGGAACCCTTAAACAACACAATGTAACTCCAAGACAATCAAACTTCTGTGAAATCAAACTGTCCACTTAGGAAGCAACACTGACCATCAGTTTCACAGCTGTTGTGCAAATGGAACAGACAACAGGTGGAAATTACTGGCGATTAGCAAGACACACTCAATAAAGGAGTGGTTCTGCAGGTGGGACCACAGACCACTTCTCAGTGCCTTTCTGCTTTCTGGCTGATGTTTTGGTCACTTTTGAATGTTGGTGGTCTTTCACACTCGTGGTAGCAGGAGACGGACTCTACAACCCACATAAGTGACTCAGGTAGTGCAGCTCATCCAGGATGGCACATCAATGCGAGCTGTGGCAAGAAGGTTTGCTGTGTCTGTCAGCGTAGTGTCCAGAGGCTGGAGGCGCTACCAGGAGACAGGCCAGTACACCAGGAGACGTGGAGGAGGCCGAAGGAGGGCAACAACCCAGTAGCAGGACCGCTACCTCCACCTTTGTGCAAGGAGGAACAGGAGGAGCTGCCAGAGCCCTGCAGAATGACCTCCAGCAGGCCACAAATGTGCATGTGTCTGCACAAACGGTTAGAAACCGACTCCATGAGGATGGTATGAGGGCCCGACGTCCACAGATGGGGGTTGTGCTCACAGCCCAACACCGTGCAGGACGCTTGGCATTTGCCAGAGAACACCAGGATTGGCAAATTTGCCACTGGCGCCCTGTGATCTTCACAGATGAAAGCAGGTTCACACTGAGCACATGTGACAGACGTGACAGAGTCTGGAGACGCTGTGGAGAGCGATCTGCTGCCTGCAACATCCTTCAGCATGACCGGTTTGGCAGTGGGTCAGTAATGGTGTGGGGTGGCATTTCTTTGGAGGGCCGCTCAGCCCTCCATGTGCTCGCCAGAGGTAGCCTGACTGCCATTAGGTACCGAGATGAGATCCTCAGACCCCTTGTGAGACCATACGCTGGTGCGGTTGGCCCTGGGTTCCTCCTAATGCAGGACAATGCTAGACCTCATGTGGCTGGAGTGTGTCAGCAGTTCCTGCAAGATGAAGGCATTGAAGCTATGGACTGGCCCGCCCGTTCCCCAGACCTGAATCTGATTGAGCACATCTGGGACATCATGTCTCGCTCCATCCACCAACGCCACATTGCACCACAGACTGTCCAGGAGTTGGCGGATGCTTTAGTCCAATTCAACTTTGTACAGAACAAAGTCTTCAATGAGAATATTTCATTCATTCAGATCTAGGATGCGTTATTTGAGCGTTCCCTCTATTTTTGAGCTGTGTGTGTATAAAATCCCTGGAGATGGTTGTAATGCACTATTCTATGAGACCCCATCCAGTATAGTATAGACATCTAGTATAAATACAAATTATGTGTGGCCACAACTTAATTATAATAAAAACCAAACTTATGGGAGCGAGATAAATAATCATGACCACAACTTATCTTGTTACCATGCCTTACTAAGTTGTCTCATTCCCACACTCTTCACTCTCAAAAATAAAGCTGTACTGACTCCACACGCCCCGCCTCGCCTCGCCTCGCCTCCAGGCTTTTACTCTACTGCTCTGTTTTAAAACATTCGGTTATGAAAAGGAACAAAAACTGACTTTTCACCTGGAGAACCTGATTTAAGCTCCACAATCAGACCTTAAATCTCTCTGTCATTCACTCGCTCAGTCACTCGCTCACTCACTGACTCACTCGCTCACTCACTCATCACCTGACCATAAAGCCTCCTGGGTCCAGCAGGGGGTGCTAGTTCTGCTTCTTTGCACTATGAAAACATTCTTCAGATTGGTGGAGAATGTGTTCTATATGGTTCTGTTTTTCTATGGTTACAAGCTTGACATCATAACTATAGCAGAACCTTTTCTCGGTGCTACATCTACATCACGTTCTCCATCCATTTAGAACCATTTAGTGATGCAAAGGGTCCATCTTTACAGAACCATTTTCCGTACTAAAGAGCGTCTGAGGTGTTTGGCTCTCAGCAGTAAATTGTGAGTGTGTAGTGATGTGTGTAGATCATTAAACACACGTTCTGTTCATTTGAGGAGCTTTTACCAAAAAATAAACAACTAAAATCAAAATGTTCATTTATTTAATGCAGTTACTGAATAATCTGCCTTATGATTTGGTCACGAAGATTCAGACGGACAAACGAGAATAAGAGGCTAAAAGACTCCTGCAGTCTGTACGACTGACCCAGACTAACTGATCTGAACCAGACTGACCTCAGAAACTCCGGATTAGACAAGAAACACTGCGTCTCACAGGATTTGAATCAGTCATTTTAATAAATAGGTCATTAAATGAAGTTGGCGCAGTGATTATGTACAGTGACTTTATTAATCCAGCATAAATTCCTCTCTGCCAGGTCCAGCTTTCCGCACAGGTCCTTTCTCTTCCTCGTCTTTTTCAGATGAGTGACAGTAAAACTCCAGGCAGATTCAAGGAAACAGGAGAGTTTGGAAAACTGAGTCCTTCCCCATGATTCCCGGTTGGATCATGTAACATCGTCTAGCACACACCTCACTCTGAATGAGCCGCAGACATTCGAGATTAAAACTGAGTCTTTCCTGAAACATAAAACCTCCAGGCAGTTTACTAACTCTAAAGGGGAACTCCACCCGTTTCCCAAAATTTTATGCATAATTAAGTGGTTAAGACGTAATCAGAGCGGTTCTCTGTTCTAGATAATCTTACCGAGTCAGAGCTGTTTTATGAGAGTTTAGAGAACTTCAACTCCATTCATGGTGGAGGGAGACATGCAGGGCGCTGTGCGGCAAAATAGTCCCCAAAGAAAACCACCATAAAACAGCGTCTCAGTCCTCAGGCAGTGAATTCAGAACCAGCTCATGTAGGAACTTTCTGTAGGAGCTTTTAGAGGGACGTCTGGTTCCCATCACCACCACTGTGAGGAGCTTTTAGAGGGACGTCTGGTTCCCATCACCACCACTGTGAGGAGCTTTTAGAGGGGGACCTCTGGTTCCCATCACCACCACTGTGAGGAGCTTTTAGAGGGACGTCTGGTTCCCATCACCACCACTGTGAGGAGCTTTTAGAGGGGGACCTCTGGTTCCCATCACCACCACTGTGAGGAGCTTTTAGAGGGGGACGTCTGGTTCCTATCACCACCACTGTGAGGAGCTTTTAGAGGGGGACGTCTGGTTCCCATCACCACCACTGTGAGGAGCTTTTAGAGGGGGATGTCTGGTTCCCTTCACCACCACTGTGAGGAGCTTTTAGAGGGGGACGTCTGGTTCCTATCACCACCACTGTGAGGAGCTTTTAGAGGGACGTCTGGTTCCCATCACCACCACTGTGAGGAGCTTTTAGAGGGACGTCTGGTTCCCATCACCACCACTGTGAGGAGCTTTTAGAGGGGGACGTCTGGTTCCCATCACCACCACTGTGAGGAGCTTTTAGAGGGGGACGTCTGGTTCCCATCACCACCACTGTGAGGAGCTTTTAGAGGGGGACGTCTGGTTCCCATCACCACCACTGTGAGGAGCTTTTAGAGGGACGTCTGGTTCCCATCACCACCACTGTGAGGAGCTTTTAGAGGGGGACCTCTGGTTCCCATCACCACCACTGTGAGGAGCTTTTAGAGGGGGACGTCTGGTTCCTATCACCACCACTGTGAGGAGCTTTTAGAGGGGGACGTCTGGTTCCCATCACCACCACTGTGAGGAGCTTTTAGAGGGGGATGTCTGGTTCCCTTCACCACCACTGTGAGGAGCTTTTAGAGGGGGACGTCTGGTTCCTATCACCACCACTGTGAGGAGCTTTTAGAGGGACGTCTGGTTCCCATCACCACCACTGTGAGGAGCTTTTAGAGGGACGTCTGGTTCCCATCACCACCACTGTGAGGAGCTTTTAGAGGGGGACGTCTGGTTCCCATCACCACCACTGTGAGGAGCTTTTAGAGGGGGACGTCTGGTTCCCATCACCACCACTGTGAGGAGCTTTTAGAGGGGGACCTCTGGTTCGCATCACCACCACTGTGAGGAGCTTTTAGAGGGACGTCTGGTTCCCATCACCACCACTGTGAGGAGCTTTTAGAGGGGGACCTCTGGTTCCCATCACCACCACTGTGAGGAGCTTTTAGAGGGGGATGTCTGGTTCCTATCACCACCACTGTGACTATATTTACATCTTAACCGTGCAATACTTTCAATTCTTTGGTTTAATTTCCTTTCAAATCAAGTCAGTGCAACGCAGCAATGTCTGGTGTTTTTGTCTGAAGGTTGGATCTAAACTGCTTTTTCCTCATATTTCTGCCTGACAGCGTGGGGTTTGAAGATAATGTGGCTATTAAAGGGGCCATATGGTGGAAAGCTGAGCTTTTCTCCCTTTTATAAGTAAACAGGTTTGAGGTAGTCGTGTAAAAATGAATTGTGAATATTTTTGGTGAGTAAAAGCAGCACAAATGTTAGAACTTTGAAGTGGATCACAAGACCGGAGGAATAAAGTGCAAAAAAATTTTTATATATGGGCCCTTTTAATTCCTTTTTTAAGTGTTTCTTTTATTTTGGCCTCCCTTTGCATTCTGCTGCCCAAGCTTTCTCATTCGCCAGCTTCTGGTTGGACCTTTAAGTTCCACCTAAAATGACGCAGCTGTTACTTTCTGGAGCCTCGTTTAAGGTGGAACGGACAGTTCCAACCAGAAACCGACCTCTGCCTCATAGTTTCTATACTGAGAGATGCTGGACGTTCTAAGAGGTTCCGCTTCAGTTCTGAAGGCTCCAGTGCTCCTCACACAATCTCAATAAACATTTCCAGTTGCACGTTTTCCCTCATATTCCTACCTCACGTAGCTTCCGCCCAGTTCATCACCTTAAAGTCCTTTGCTTCAGCGTTTCCTTCATTCTGTCCTGTACATCACATCAAGCACTGCGTCCACAGACAGAAACCCACCGTTTCTGCATTTTCGGCGAGCACAACAGACATGAGCAGCTCCTCAGAGTCAGCGTGATGTGGAAGCTGTGCAGGAGGCACAGCCAGGGCACGTTCATGTCCAGATAGGCTGGAATCTCCACCTGGGAGCCCAGCAGGAAAGCCAGCAGCACCAGGAAGGGGCTCCAGGTGCTGAGGAAGGCAGAAACCGAGCATCTCAGATTGGCTTGGCTCTGGAACCTTCTCCCCTTTTCCTGAAGAACGGATGTGCAGACAAGAACGGCGGCCAGTGCTAGGAGCACCACTGTGGCCACCTGGCTGCTCTGAGACCTGCTGGTCAGTTTGCATTGGTGCTCGTCCTCCATTATCGGGCTGGAATCGGGTCTCCAGAAGACATAGAATGTGGCGAGAACCCAGAGCAAGAGCGATCCGCAGGTGTGTGTGAGTTTTCGAGGCCAGGGGACCTCTGTGGTGGACTCTGTGAAGTAGCTGTCAACCCCTATGAGAAGGAATGCAGGCCAGTGCAGAACGCCATAGATGAATCCAGCAGCCTGGACCAGAAGGCAGATGTGGTATCTGGTGAAGTGCAAACCAAAGATGGAAAAGTTCTCCATGAAAAAGACCTGAGTGACCACCACGTCCAAGAAGGTGTCCACCAAAGCCAGAGAAATGCACAGGAACCCGGAGAAGGTCCTCACCATGTGGGGCCATTGGGTGAGAACCACCAGCCAGTTGAGCAGCGCCTTCAGCCACAGCAGCAGCAGCAGGGCAGGGATCGAAACCTCCATTGGAAGGTGTCCAGGCAGCTCTGAGGAACTCGTAAGCTGCTCTGTGATGAAAGGAGCGCTGGCCGTGTACAGACACGCCCCAAACAGGGGAGGTCAGGCCTGAGTGGTGTAGGTGTCTGAACTGGCCCAGCCTGTTTTTTATTTTAATGTGGATTCCTTTGAATAGGAGCTTCCAGTCTGAGCACTTTCTTCCACACCGCATAAACTGCTGGCCCCGGCGCTGACCGGTGCTCCTGGACACACCTTGTTCTCAGGAAATGAAAGCTCTTAGAAGTCCTGTGGGAAGAAGTGATGTACCAGCAGCGTGTGATGTTCCAGTGCTAACCACACATTTCTTCATTACTGGTTCTCTTTTCTACAACACACGCTCTCTTTGTTCATGTTTACCTTGTCTTTAGACCAGAACCACGATCCAGTCAAGTAACACCTTCAGCCACAGGAGCAGCAGCAGTGAGGAGGGGGTCAGAACTTCCACTGGAGAACTCTCAAGCTGCTCGCCGTGTAAAGGAGAACCAAATATTCCTCAGTTTTCATAAAATGTGAAACATGCAGACGGGTTCAAAAAGATTCCTCCAATTTCAAAGCTCCATATTTTTACAGCCGTGAGGCGCCGAGGAACCAAGGCGGGGTCACAGAGTTTCTGACTGGCTCCTTCAGTCTGAGAGGAGCTGAGACCCCTGAGCAGGAACCGTTCTGAGTTCGGAGCCGTGAGAGCAGCGACGCCCGACACGCTCAGTCCAGTCTGGGATGAGTCTGACTGTGGTGTTGATGTCGTCCGTCCAGCTGGAGGAGGTTCAGACTGAGACCTTGTAGAACTACATAATAAACTTGATGCTCTTTTAAATGAAAGAACCTCAGAGGGAACAGCGCCAGAGCCGGACCCCCGGACTGAGTGTGCTGTGCTGTAGGCGCCGTGTTCTCCCGCACGTGTCCCAACCTGTTTTTCCGGCAGGAGCTCAGAGATGATGGACAGACAGCCCATCCTGAGCCAGTTATGTGAGATGAGGCGTCCGACTGGTCTGGCAGAGGAATGAATGAATGAATGAATGAATGAATGAATGAATGAATGAATGTTATGCGATATAATGATCTGTGTTTGTTATCGTGATCAACTCCTTTCTGACTGCAGTGGACACGGTCAGCACAGTCAGCACTGCATAGATCAGTTGTTACATAATCAACCGATTCCAGTTATTTGAGATTATATAGTAAATATAGAGTAAAATATTTAAAATGTTTGTATGATATTAATTTATATCATTTTAATATAATTTAAACTATAAGATGTAAAAATTATAAAGCACAACTTAAAAAAAGCTGATTGGATCTCAGAGCTGTGTGGGCGTGGCTAATCAGCAGCTTGATTGATGGCTCTCTGTCCAGCACTACTAGCTCCGCCCCCTCTTAGAGAACTGAAATCATTGTCCAGCTTTTATGTGACGCTAACTTGACGATTAAAGTCACGGACGGACGGACGGACAGATGAAGGGTGATGAAGGAATGGACGAGTGAAAGGCCGACAGACAGGTGGGCTAGCTGGGTTAGCTTCAGCTCGCCAAGCTTCTTGACTCTGAAACTGTTCTGTGTGGGCGGGGCCAGAGACGCAGCCCTGTGATTGGTCAGGGGAATGCTTACGGAAGCACTACCCAAAATTAGGACCACCCAGTTTACATGGAGAGGAGAGAAATGTGGTGAAACGTATTGGTCATTGAGTGGTCAGTGGAACATCATCCCCTGAAAATCTCAGGCTGTTTACATACTGAGGCTTATTGTTCAGTAACTACAGGGACGTCAGTGCAAACTGGCTGAGCTGTTCTTAGCTTATAGACGCGTGTAATAACACTTTGGGCCTGTCGGTGGACGCTGGCCTTTTAACGGGTTATTCAGAGGGTGAACTTTGCATGTTCACTGTTTACCTGCAAGAACAGATGTAGGTTCCCCGGCTCTTTAAGACGACTGCAGTCGTGCTCCACAGCTGCAACACACAGACGTGTGTGTGAACTGGGTGTGTTAGTCTGAGGCAAATTTAAATACTGAGGCAAAATAAAACACAGCGGTGAAGACATTAACTGAGACGTCATGGGTCTCTATCCCGCGACCCTGTCTGGACTAACCTTCATAAACCTTCACTTTAAAAGAAACCAGAAAGAGCTTTGAAGTCTTGATTCTCACAAGTGTGAGTCCTGTAGATGACGAGTGTGTATATCGCTGTTGTCGGAAGAAAAAATCTGTTTCTCTGTTTCTGACCTCATTTGAAAATGCCTGTTGTCCTTTCCATTGTGTGTAAATTTCATGAGGAACCGACCAAAAGAAAGGGCCAATAATTGCTTGGAAAGACGTCTGGTTCCATTGACTTGCGCTGAAATTAGATTAGGTTTTTTCCTTCTCCTGTAAAGAAAAACTGATTAAAACAGGTTTTAGCCTGTTCATATTCTCCTCACTACAAAACTTACATAGTGCAGCTTTAATAACTGTCTGCTGTTTTACTGGTAAAGACAGACTGTATAAACTTTATAGACTGACTCAAAATTATCTTAAAACATTCCACCTTAAATATGACTCCTTTACAAACTGACTGCAGTGTGCATTTCAACCTTTGATGGTTAAAGGGAAAATCCACCCATTTTTACAAATTCCCTCCATAACTCAATGTGTGAGGTGTAATCAGAGGGTTTGGTGTGAAACAGTTCAGACGTCTTTACAGTGGTGGTGATGGGAACCAGGCGTCGCCATGACTACAACACAGATATAGACACTTTATTTACCATCCAGAACCTCCAGAGAACCTACATGAGTCTTCTGAGCTCATATGGAATGTTAATGATGGAAAACTTCTGGAAAAATCTGGAATAATGAGTTTTCTTTGGGGACTATTTTGCCGCACAGCGCCCTGCATGTCTCCCTCCACCATGAATGGAGTTGAAGTTCTCTAAACTCTCATAAAACAGCGTCTCAGTCATCAGGCAGTGAATTCAGAACCAGTTCATGTAGGAACTTTCTGTGAGGAGCTTTTAGAGGGACGTCTGGTTCCCATCACCACCACTGTGAGGAGCTTTTAGAGGGGGACGTCTGGTTCCTCCGCTCTGAACCGCTCTGATTACATCTTGACCACTTAATTATGCAGGAATTTTGAAAATCAGCGGTGTTCCCCTTTTTAAAAGTGGACCGTTGCTGAGTTTCTCGGTATCGTGGTTAATGCGCATCATCATAAATTATGGGAAACGGCGGTTTTAAAATAATCAGCGAGTTTTTTAATAGTGAACACCTAAGTTTGATGCCTGGTACGCGCCCATTGGTGGACTGCTTGTGACTTTTACCTACTATCCAATCATCGCGCCAGCGGCGGGATGAGGTTAGCCAATCGCAGCCGTAGGAGGGCGGGACTATCCGGAAAACAGGTGGGAAAAGAAAATAACAGCCTCGTTTCGTCGTCTCTGTCCTGCTAACGGTAAGCTGGTAAATCAGGTCGTAATGATCATGTTTGATAACGACCCGTGACTTTAGTCCACATATTAGTTTATATTTAATTAATAATTAATAATAACGCGCTTTATCTCAGCGGACTGTCCCGCTGCCGAGCCTTAAACCCGCGGAAACTGCAGCGGCTAGCCATGTAGCTTAGCATAGCTAGCTAATACACCATTGAGCTGAATGGGCAGGTTAGCATTAGCTGCTAAAAGTGGCTAAGGGTAGTTGTTATTACTGATAACTATATAAATTTAAGTATTATTATTATTAATAATTGTGTTATTGACAAGTACGGTAACCTCGTTGGTTTGTTATATGGGCTGATATTGAAGCAGCAGCAGGTGGAAAAGACTGAATTATATTGATATGATTTTATTATTATGAGAGAAAACAGAGCGAACCGGTCTAAAAGCCTCTGAACCGACACAGCAGAATGAATCTAAACACAGTTTTGGGAACAAACAGTTAAATGTTAATGAGTAAAATGGAACTGAGGAAATTAGATTACAGTATTCACTGATATAAACTCACTGACCACTTCATTAGGTCCACTGACCGTATAGCTGCACTCTGTAGTTCTACAGTTACAGACTGTAGTCCATCTGTTTCTCTGATACTCTGTTACCCTGTTCTTCAGTGGTCAGGACCCCCATGGACCCTCACAGAGCAGGTACTGTTTGGGTGGTGGGTCATTCTCAGCACTGCAGTAACACTGACGTGGTGGTGGTGTGATAGTGTGTGTTGTGCTGGTCTGAGTGGATCAGACACAGCAGAGCTGCTGGAGTTCTTAAACAGCTCAGTGTCGCTGCTGGACTGAGAACCAAAAATATCCAGCCAGCAGCGTCCTGTGGGCAGTGTCCTGTGACCACTGATGAAGGACTAGAGGATGACCAACACAAACTGTGCAGCAGCAGATGAGCTGTCGTCTCTGACTTTACATCTACAAGGTGGACCGACAAGGTAGGAGTGTCTAATAGAGTGGACAGTGAGTGGACACAGTGTTTAAAAACTCCGGCAGCACCGCTGTATCTGATCCACTCAGACCAGCACAACACACACTAACACACCACCACCACGTCAGTGTTACTGCAGTGCTGAGAATGACCCACCCCCCAAACAGTACCTGCTCTGTGAGGGTCCATGGGGGTCCTGACCACTGAAGAACAGGGTCTCGACGTGTCAGATAAACGAAGCCGTTTTGAGTGAATTTGTAGTTTTATTCCCCTCGGGACCGTCAGCGTCAGAACGGATCGTTCCGGCTGTGCTTGGTTCATAAAACCGCCGAATGCTGTGAGTGGGGCTTCGTGGGGAAGGAGTGTGAAATGCGTTTAACAGCGTAATAAACTCTGTTGCTCCTGTCGGCTTTGTCACTCTTCAGGATGGAGGGTGTGGAGGAGAGAGGCGGGGCTAACCGGCCGCCCAGGCGTGGGAAATCTCCGAGGAGACGGAGAGAGGGGAAGAAATCCCACCGACAATCAAACGGTCCGAGCGCGCAGGAGCGGGCAGGAAGTGACCAGCGAGATGAAGAGCTTGAGGCTTCAGAGTGGCCTGCGGCGTTGGAGGAGACGAGCGAGAGCTCGTCTAAAAGACTGGATCGATGCAGGTGAAGGAAATCGCCGCATTTACAGGCTGTTTGTCTCCTTTACTGCATACGGTCACTCGCTGGAGGTGTAAGCGTCCAAACTCAGAGGGATTAGGATTTTTATATCACAGTAACCGTTTCTGAGTATCATTATCATCGTGTGTGTGTGTGTGTGTGTGTGTGTGTGTGTATAGTCAGTACTTCTCAGCTGCACGTCTGAGCACAAAAAGAGAATAATTAGTCCAGTTTAACGGGGTTTAGTTAAATAAATATGTATATATTTTTAATGTGGGCCCAGTCCTGTTCCACCCCTCGTCCCCACCACTCAGCCCTATCCCTTCTGTTTTGCTTGTTCAGATCTAGGGGTGGGTGTCCCGGTTCTGGTTGAGATAGAGGGGTGGGGTGAAGTGTTGGGGCTACAATCGGAGGATTTTCAGAGACTCCAAACAGAGAGATGAGGAAAACAGAAAAACCGGCTAGACGGAGAACGTTCAGAAATCAATGCAGTTAAATTTTGCTTCAGATTGATTTTTGCGTTTCATGTACCCGATAACTGACGAAGCTCCAGGTTGACAGATTTGGACAAGCACCTTATTTCCAGTGCAGACCAGAGCCTCATAGCGTGAAAGTTCTGCTGTCCATCAATAAAGATCTGATAAGTGTTCAATATCTTTATTATTCCAGACGAGCTCATTTTCTTCATGGACCATATCCCACCACTCACTTCGGACCCAAAGCCTGCGTCCTCCCCAACCCGACCTCGGTCATGTGAGTATCGTGGGCCAGGATTGTTATGGAATATTCCGTTTATTCGTATTTTGTTTTCTCCTGTCTGTTTATGACGTTTCTGTGCTTTTATCGAAAACAGTCGTGATTAATTTTTACACAGCTTCTCTTTAGCATGTAAATAAGTCATTATTATTGACCACCCAGTGGCCCTTGTTAATCAGAGTTGTGTCAAAAGAATAATTTCGATTTGGCCGCCTCTAATGACCGATAAACTACTCAGTGTCTGATCCTTCAAACTTACGTACACCGTAGAAATGAGTGGAGATTTGAGCGCTGAATCGGAGTCAGTGCGTGAAATCAAGCGCCAGCCAAACAGCACCTCATTTACATATCATTTACATGAAGCACACCCTAATTCATGCAGATGTTTCGGTAGGGAGCCAATAAAACGACAGTGTTCAGCAGCTTCAGTGGCTGTACACATAGGCAGAGTTTGAGGTGGATAAGTAAATGAAGTTCTAGCTACAAACACAGCCTGTTTTGAGTTCTTTGTGATGTCTACAGCAGTTTAGCCCCGCTCACCCACACCGAATCATAAGGACCGAGACACAGCCAATCAGTGCAGAGCTCACACTGTGTGAACTGGTTCTACAGACTGGTGGAGAACCCATTTTAGTGCTATATTGACCTGTTTTTGAAAAGATTCTATACTGAACCACGTATATAACACACTCTCCATCAATATGAAGAACCAGGTCACCCTGAAGATTTAAGCAAGCCAGTGGTTCTTTGGGTGGTCATGGTTTGTATAGAACCACGGTCTTTACTAAAGAACCCTGGAGGAATCATCTGTTTAAAGATTTCTTTCACCTAAAAGTCATTTTGGGACACATCTGTAGAATCTGGAGTCGCATTTCAAACCATCTCCTAATGTACAAAAATGAGTAAAAACCAGATGTTGTGTGTTATTTTTCTGTCCAGACTATTAAAAATCAGTCTGGATATGACATGGGTCAGATTTGGGCTGGCAGTCTGAACAAGGCCTGAGGTGCTAAACTGGAGTTCAGAGCTGATTAAGAGCTTCTGTAAAGATCATAGAGCAGCAGTAAGGGTTGTGATGTCCAGAGTGATTTCGTATTGAATGCAGTTGTTGATTGAGTCTATATTTTAACTCCAGGCACATCCAGGACCCGGCCAGCCAGCGGCTAACGTGGAGCAAACCTCCACTGAACGTGCTGGTGATCCGGAAGGTCAGAGACGAGGGTCTGCTGGAGCCCTTTAAGGAGCTGTGCAGGTTTCTGGTGGAGGTAGGAGATGAAGAACACCTACAGAGCAGCCATAGAAACACCATACAGCACTGAAACGCAGCACCAGATAAAAGACTGATCATACTCATACAGCGATACCTTAGCAACCACCTGGGATAATATGCCAGTGGCCTACCAGGCACTTAGCAACAACCTGGGATAACTTGGTTACACCTTAGCAACCACCTGGATTTCATTGCAGTTGCCTAGTTACACCTTAGCAACCACCTGGGATAACATGGCATCAGCCTAGCAACACCTTAGCAATTAGCTAAGATAACACGGTGGTCTAGCAACATCTTAGCAACCTCCTGGGATTCCATAGCAACAGCCTAGCAGCATCTTAGCAACCACCTGGAATAACATAGCAACAGCATAGCAACATCTTACCAACCACCTGGATTTCATTGCAGTTGCCTAGCAACACCTAAGCAACCACCTGGAATAACATAGCAACAGCATACCAACATCTTACCAACCACCTGGATTTCATAGCAGTTGCCTAGCGACACCTTAGTAACCAGCTGGGATAACATGGCAACAGCCTAGCAACACCTTAGCAATTAGCAACCACCTAGGATAACATGGTGGTCTGGCAAGATCTTAGCAACCTCCTGGGATTCCATAGCAACAGCCTAGCAGCATCTTAGCAACCACCTGGAATAACATGGCAACAGCATAGCAACACCTCACCAACCATCTGGGATTTCACAGCTACAGCATAGCAACACCTTAGCAACCACCTGGGATAACCAGTCCAAGGCCTATCAGCCACTTGGGAGAACATGGCAACAGCCTAGCAACACCTTAGCACCTTATCTCACTGTATGTACGTTACAGTAGCTAAAGTGTGGCAGTGACAGCAGTGAACACACTGAGCCTGTGGGGGCGCTGTAGGAGGCACACTGAGCCTGTGGGGGCGCTGTAGGAGGCACACGGTGCACAGAGGAGTAAACAGAGAGAAATACAGTTCAGCCTTCAAGGTGACCTTGTTTATCTGTGCTCACGTTCTTCAGTCCACGTTCGTAGATGAGATTGTGAGAAACCACACGATCAGGTATATTAGAGCTCACTAACGAGGTCTCCGCGCATTATTAGCTCTGACTCAGCAAACATCAGCACACCTGGAGGCTTTATTACAGGATCTCGTTCCCTGAGCCCTCGGAGCCGCCCGGCTCGGTCAGGCAAATGCTTATGCAAAGCAGTCTGTGGGCGAGATGACTGCGCCCCTCCGGCTTCCTCGAGTCAGAGTTTATTTAAACAGCGCTTTCACAACAGGTGTTGGCACACAGCAGCTTTACAGAGAGATCTGAGTCTGAGCCCCCATGAGCGTCGCCAGCGGCAACAGTGGCAGTAAAAACTGACCACCTCCTCGTATCAACACTCACTGTCCACTCTATCAGCTCCACTGACCGTTCAGTTCCACTCTGTAGTTCTACAGTTACAGACTGTAGTCCATCTGTTTCTCTGATACTCTGTTACCCTGTTCTTCAGTGGTCAGGACCCCCATGGACCCTCACAGAGCAGGTACTGTTTGGGTGGTGGATCATTATCAGCAATGCAGTGACACTGACGTGGTGGTGGTGTGTTAGTGTGTGTTGTGCTGGTCTGAGTGGATCAGACACAGCAGTGTGGTCAGTGGAGCTGACAGAGTGGACAGTGAGCGTAGAAACGAGGTGAAATAATCGTGATTATGATTTTGGCCGTAATCGTGCAGCCCTGCATTGTAAAGCCAGCCTTTCAGTGTTACCTGCAGTGACCCGAGAAGCTGTGAGATCATGGTCTGCTGTGAGTCCAGTCTGGGGTGGGGTGGAGGTGGTTTTGGACCTCCGTCCAGCTCAATTTGGTTGTGAGCATAAATAGAGGCAAATGAAGTCTCATCTCCTCCTGCGGGTTTTCTCTCATAGCTCTGCTCAGCTTTCAGGAATCCAGCAGGTTCCTCATAAATGATCCAGCCGACCTGCTCACGGTTTATTCTGTCTCTCCGGAAGTTCTAGAATGTTTGACTCTTAAATTTAAGTTAACGAAAACAGTGTGTTAAACATTCATGGACACAGAAATCCAAGAAAACCCCTGAATAATTCTGCGCGTTCACCACATTATCAAGAGATATTTTAAAGAGTTTGAACCCCAGTGATGCCACAGCCAGCTGTAAGTGAGATCCCAACAGAAGGAAATGCCTGCTGGGATTGCATTTTATGCCTTAAATCTTCTGGTGATGTAATACACCGCTAGAAAGCTTGAAACCTCAGGATTCGATTCCATAATCCGTTTATGAGTCAGGAGGAAATAAACTACCTCTCTTACTCTGAGTCAGAGATCGGTTTAGAGATCTGTGAGTCAGGAGGAAATAAACTCCATTCTAGACTCTGTTACTCTTTTTTAAGGTGGGGTAATTATATCAAGATTTTCCTGTTTCATTTTAAAAACTTACAGTTCAGGGTTAAACTGAGGGCCTCCAAGTCAGACTGAAGTTGAGTATCATGGCTGTGAAAAGGGCTGATTTGCAGGGCTCCCTGTTCACAGTGCCTCCTGTTTTTGATTGACCGATGTAATTCGGGTCATTTGCCCAGCGGTCTGTCGTTCGTCAGCTGTGCTCTCTGTGTGAATTGGACCGTGGTCCTGTGTTCTGAACAGTTCTGAGCTCAGTAAATCCTCACAGCCAATCAGCCTCTCTCCATGTTTCTGACTGACCGCAGGAGAAGCGCCTGATGGTGTTTGTGGAGAAGAAGGTGGTGGACGACGTCGCGCTCACAGCAGACGAAACGTTCTCCAGCATCCGGAAGCAGCTGTGCACCTTCAGAGAAGGTTCTGTATCCACTCGGCTTCCTTTAGCTGTGATATAGAGGGTGCGGCTTAGAAAACGTAAAATATTACAGTGTAAATCTGTATTTTACTCATTACACAGTTATTGTAATGATTTGAATCTGTGCTTTGCCTTGCAGGGTTTGATGACATATCAGACTGTATAGATCTGATCATCTGTCTGGGTGGAGACGGAACGCTGCTCTACGCTTCCTCGCTTTTCCAGGTGAGTCACAATTATTCAATTAAAGCTCTCAGGAGCTCAGAGAATTCCAGCGTGGTACCGTGATCGGACGCCACCTGTGCAGCAAGTCCAGTCGTGAAATTTCCTCACTACTAAATATTCCACAGTCCACTGTCAGTGGGATTATAACACAGTGGAAGGGATTGGGAACGACAGCAACTCAGCCACGAAGTGGTCGGCCACGTAAAATGGCAGAGCGGTCAGCGGATGCTGAGGGGCATAGTGCGCAGAGGTCACCGACTTTCTGCAGAGTCAATCACTACAGACCTCCAAACTTCATGTGGCCTTCAGATCAGCTCAAGAACAGCATAGAGAGCTTCATGGAATGGGTTTCCATGGCCGAGCAGCTGCATCCAAGCCTTACATCATCAAGCGCAATGCAAAGCGTGGAATGCAGTGGTGTAAAGCGCCGCCACTGGACTCTAGAGCAGTGGAGACGAGTTCTCTGGAGTGACCAATCACGCTTCTCCGTCTGGAAATCTGATGGACGAGTCTGGGTTTGGCGGTTGCCAGGAGACGGTACTTGTCTGACTGCATTGTGCTGAGTGTAAAGTTTGGTGGAGGGGGGATCATGGTGTGGGGGTGTGTTTCAGGAGTTGGGCTCGGCCCCTTAGTTCCAGTGAAAGGAACTCTTAAAGCTTCAGCACCAAGAGATTTTGGACAATTTCATGCTCCCAACTTTGTGGGAACAGTTTGGGGACGGCCCCTTCCTGCTCCAACATGACTGGCCACCAGTGCACAAAGCAGGTCCATAAAGACACGGATGAGCCAGTTTGGTGTGGAAGAACTTGACTGGCCTGCACAGAGTCCTGACCTCAACCCCATAGAACACCTTTGGGATGAATTAGAGTGGAGACTGTGAGCCAGGCCTTCTCGTCCAACATCAGCATCTGACCTCACAAATGTGCTTCTGGAAGAACGGTCAGAAAGTTTTTGTGAAATGTGTCTTTAGGTTCGGTTTGATGGGATCAGTTAAAGCAGGTGTAGATGTGAGCTGGAGTGTTTGTGTCCACAGGGCAGCGTCCCTCCTGTTATGGCCTTCCACCTGGGCTCCCTCGGCTTCCTCACTCCCTTCAAATTCGAGTCCTATAAGACGGAGGTGGACAAAGTGTTTGAAGGTACTCTGAGCTGTGAATGACTCAGTATTGTTAATTATGTAGTATCTGCTATGAGTTATTCATTGTCCTCTGCACATCATTCAGTAGCTGTTAAAGTTACTACTATGAATTATTCAGTATCCGTGACGAGTTATTCACAGGGATGCACTATGATATCGTAATTGTATCGTATCGGTCAGTATTTGCCTGGTTAGACGTCATTGACATCGCGCCGACGCTCAGATTCGGTCAGTGTTTCAAACTGATGTTTGATGAAATGTTTATTGTATGATTAAGAGCATGTTAGCATTTAGGCTACACGCTACAGCCCTGTGCACACAAGCACTGCTGAGGCAGGCGGCTCTGCACACGAACCCCCAGGTACGATGTTTTCAGAGCTTAACCCTCCTGTAAAAAGACCAGCGTTAAAACCGTGAGGCTGAGGTTGTTCTTATTCTCCAGCTTCTTTCCCGTTCCACCTTAAATGGTGCAGCGGTGACGTGCTGGTGCTGGTGAGCCGATAAACGCCGGGTTTCAGTTCAGTTTTACTCTCTGCTTGTGTGAACTGAGTGAAATGAAGGTGTTCATCGCCTCATCACGCTCAGCGTCAGTTTACTGCCTTTACCCTTAGCATCTCTGTGTATCTGAAAGACTGGCTGCTTCTCTCTGCCACTTTAAAGCCTCGTGATCTGCTGAGGCTTTCTGTGGCCTCAGTGTGGCTCAAGTGTGGCTTTAATTTGATGTAGTTATGGTTAAATGCCGATTTCCGACTGGATGCTACGAATTGCAGTCATGATTTCGGCTGTTACTGTGTGTAAATAACGATTAATGTTTAATGTACCAGAGCTGGACCTAAAGCCAAAGAGCCTTAATGTACTGTAGTGAACGAAGAACACTGGGCGTGGCTGCACTTGAGGGATTCAATGCCTTTTAGTCATAACAACAAGTATTATGATAAGCATTGTGAGGACACTTTAAACACGGTTTCAACACGGTTTAAAGTACTTACCTCCATTTAAAACAATAGTTTTGAATGTTTTGACGTTGCGGCGCATCCAGTGTGCAGTGGCCTTTACAGAAGACAGTTAGGCATGTCCAAGGTGTGTGTGTATGTGTGTGTGTGTGTGTGTGTGTGTGTGTATATATACCCGTTATTGGTAATAGCCCAGAATTCCCATATCAGTGCATCCGCAATTATTCAGTATTTACCATGAACTACAGTAACTACTATGAATTATGCAGTGTTTACCATGAGCTATAATAGCTTATGGGAATTTTTCAGTATGTACTATGTGTTATTCAGAGTGTCTGCAGGGTTTCATCGATGTTGTATCTGCCTGCATGTGACTGTGCGTTTCCCAGGCAACGCAGCCATCGTCCTGCGCAGTCGTCTGAAGGTGAAGGTGGTGAAGGGTTTGTTCCAGAGAAGTGAGCAGCTCTTCAAACCCGAGGAAAACGGAACCGGGCCTCCGAACCACATCGGCACAGAGGCGGGCAAAATCACGCTGCAGCTGCAGGTAAAGCAGCTACGCCACACGCCTTCAGCCCCGATTCTCAGCCAGGCCGAGTCAGAGCCGGTCAGCTCCAGTCTGCAGATGTTGGGGCAGTCGGGGCTTCATGTGTCCCGGAACAGCGGATTAGACATGTTTACTAGATTTAAGATGATTTTATTGCAGATATGTTGCAAGTCATTTCTCAAAAATGTGCAGAAATCAGTGGGAAGGCGTGAGCTATTTAATTTACAGTCTATTATGTCTCTAAAGCTCATGAACAAACACTCGGTGTGGTTCATGTTTACAAAGCAGATAAAAGCTCTTTGTTGTTGCTCTGCACACATTTCAGAGAAACGGCTTTCCAGGCAGAGGCTTCTTTTAAAGTTGCTCAGAGTGGTTTTGGCCAAATGATGTCTGCAGATGTTTTAATGCACAGTGTTATAAATTGATCCATTAAAAAATGGGCGCTAATAAAATAGTGATGGACAGCCTAAGTCAGTATGTAGTAACGTCCCCTTTATCAGCGAGTTTCTGTGCTCCTTTCATTTCGTCGTTACTCCATCGCCTGGTCCACAGCAGCGAGCGCGTGCAGCGTGTGCCGAGCTGATGTAGAGGATCTCAGTCTGTGTATAACATGTAACAGATCTTTTAAATTCTAACGTTTATTGATAAATCAATCGGCCTGTTTTCCGTTTCCCATCACTTGCAGCAGCAGGCGGTCCAGCTGGTGCGCAGTGTGTTTGTGTAAAGCCGACTGCAGATACGCTGTTTTCATATTTCATGGAAACGTTTTGAGAGAGCGAGCTGTCGATAACAACTTCCTTAGAAACCCCATTTACATTTTCATTATAATGATAACCTGCTTGGGCCTCTGGACACAACAGTGTCTGCAGTTCAGTTCAGCGCGTCAACCTGAACAGTGTCTGCTCAGGTTATTAACCAGCCTTAATAATACTGCTGCAGGTATTTCTGCAAGTACTACTACTGTTATTATTGTTATAATTATTATTACTGTTGTTAATAATACAATTAGAATAGCAATACTACTACTAATGATATTATACAATAATATTATACAGTAATAATCACTCCCTCACTCACTCCCTCAGTCTCCCACTCCCTCAGTCTCTCACTCCCTCAGTCACAATCACTCACTCCCTCAGTCTCTCACTCACTGTCACTCAGTCACGCTTTGTGAGTATGTGTATGCATGAGTGCATGCATGCATATGTGTGTGTGTGTGTGTGTGTGTGTGTGTGTGTGTGTATGAGTGAGACTGTGTGTATTTGCGTGTGTATGAGTGAGACTGTATGTGTGTGTGTGTGTATGAGACTGTATGAGTGAGACTGTATGTGTGTGTGTGTGTGTGTGTGTGTATGAGTGAGACTGTGTGTGTGTGTGTGTGTGTGTATGAGTGAGACTGTGTGTGTGTGTGTGTGTGTGTATGAGTGAGACTGTATGTGTGTGTGTGTGTGTGTATGAGTGAGACTGTGTGTGTGTGTGTGTGTGTGTGTGTGTGTATGAGTGAGACTGTATGTGTGTGTGTTTATGAGTGAGTGGGACTGTGTGTGTATGAGTGTTAAAGTAGAAGGGGATTGTTAACATTAGTGAAACTGTGTGTGTGTGTGTGTGTGTGTGTGTGAGTGTTAAAGTAGAAGGGGATTGTTAACATTAGTGAAACTGTGTGTGTGTGTATATGAGTGAGTGAAACTGTGTGTGTGTGTGTGTGTGTGTATGAGTGTTAAAGTAGAGGGGACTGTTAGCATTAGTGAAACTGTGTGTGTGTGTGTGTGTGTGTGTTTATGAGTGAGTGAAACTGTGTGTGTGTGTGTGTGTGTGTGTGTGTGTGTGTATGAGTGTTAAAGTAGAGGGGACTGTTAGCATTAGTGAAACTGTGTGTGTGTGTGTGTGTGTGTGTGTGTGTGTGTATGAGTGTTAAAGTAGAGGGGACTGTTGGCATTAGTGAAACTGTGTGTGTGTGTGTGTGTGTGTTTATGAGTGAGTGAAACTGTGTGTGTGTGTGTGTGTGTGTGTACGAGTGTTAAAGTAGAGGGGACTGTTAGCATTAGTGAAACTGTGTGTGTGTGTGTGTGTGTGTGTGTGTTTATGAGTGAGTGAAACTGTGTGTGTGTGTGTGTGTGTGTGTGTGTATGAGTGTTAAAGTAGAGGGGACTGTTAGCATTAGTGAAACTGTGTGTGTGTGTGTGTTTGAGTGAGTGAAACTGTGTGTGTGTGTGTGTGTGTGTATGAGTGTTAAAGTAGAGGGGACTGTTAGCATTAGTGAAACTGTGTGTGTGTGTGTTTATGAGTGAGTGAAACTGTGTGTGTGTGTGTGTGTGTGTTTATGAGTGAGTGAAACTGTGTGTGTGTGTGTGTGTGTGTGTTTATGAGTGAGTGAAACTGTGTGTGTGTGTGTGTGTGTGTATGAGTGTTAAAGTAGAGGGGATTGTTAACATTAGTGAAACTGTGTGTGTGTGTGTGTGTGTGTTTATGAGTGAGTGAAACTGTGTGTGTGTGTGTGTGTGTGTATGGGTGTTAAAGTAGAAGGGGATTGTTAACATTAGTGAAACTGTGTGTGTGTGTGTGCGTGTTTGTGTGCATGTGCGTGTACAGGTGCTGAATGAGGTGGTGGTGGACAGAGGCCCCTCCTCTTACCTGTCGAATGTTGACCTGTACCTGGACGGCCGCCTCATCACCTCCGTCCAGGGAGATGGTGAGTGTGGAGACGTCTACAGGCCTAAAGTTGGGAGTCGATACACAGTCAAAAGTTTGTGCACCCCAGTCAAATTCGCACTCAGAAAATTCACACATGCACAGAATAAGTTAACACGTCCTTTACAGACACACCTCTGCACGTTTCAATGCACAATTACTGTTTATTTACCTAAATAACATATTGGGAATAAGTAAGACACAAAATGTGGCCTGTGTAAGTTTTTTTTTTTTCCAATACATTAAACTAAATAAAAACTGTGCTAAAATAATTATCAGAGAAATGTCATATTTAAGTTGTTCTCTGTAGAAGACACACACTCAGAAAATCAACATCATGGAATTTGACAAACTTTTGTATATAATTGTACTGCTGCTGTTACTATTAATAATAATTTGTTGTTATTTTCTATAATAATAGTAATGCTAATGGGTAGTAAGTAAAGTAAATATAGAATTATACAGGACTTTTATTATGACGGCAGCAGTGCTCCTGCCTAAACGAGGCATTATGCATCATCCTGTGCCTCCGAGGCAGAGTGTAGAGTGAATAACTGCATAAATACATGCTAACAGCACTACGATAACAGCTGACGTTAACCAGGTTACGTCAAACCTCTCTGTCCTCTCTGTCCTCCCTGTAACAGTAGAAGTAAATAAAGCTGCTCAAACAGGGATGAAGGAGCGATTCCCGTTCCAGACGCTCGAGCTCACAGACCTGCTGGAATCTCACCTGTTCTCATGACCCGTGACGCCTTTCTGTGAATGCGTCTCGGCTTTTCTCCACTCTTTATTAACCCAATATCAGCAGCGCTGGGAGGGCATGAGGACGACATGTAACAGTGTAGAGCGCCACCTGTGCAACTCCTGCGCATGCAGGTTCTCCTTGAGGCCCATTTATAACATTCGTGTAGTTTTACGTACCAAGACATGGTCCTAATTCATATAAACACTATTGTTCTCCAACCTCTCTATTCCTTAGAATCGAACAGACTACTACTATACTATACTGTAACATACTGTACTGCTACTATACTATAACATACTATACTACTACTATACTATAACATACTGTACTATAACATACTGTACTACTACTATACTATAACATACTGTACTATAACGTACTGTACTGCTACTATACTATAACATACTACACTACTACTATACTATGATATACTATACTACTACTATACTATAACATACTGTACTATAACATACTGTACTACTACTATACTATAACATACTATACTATAACATACTATACTATAACGTACTGTACTGTTACTATACTATAACATACTAAACTGCTACTATACTATAACGTACTGTACTGTTACTATACTATAACATACTATACTACTACCATACTATGATATACTACTACTATACTATAACATACTATACTGCTACTATACTATAACATACTATACTACTACTATACTATGATATACTACTACTATACTATAACATACTGTACTGCTACTATACTATAAAATGCTATACTGCTACTATACTATAACATACTATACTGCTACTATACTATAACGTACTGTACTGTTACTATACTATAACATACTATACTACTACTATACTATAACGTACTATACTGCTACTATACTATAACATACTGTACTGTTACTATATTATAACATACTATACTGCTACTATACTATAACATACTATACTGATACTATACTATAACATACTATACAACTACTATGCTATAACATACTATACTGATACTATATTATAACATACTATACTACTACTATACTATAACATACTAAACTGATACTATACTATAACATACTACTACTATACTATAACATACTATACTACTACTATACTATAACGTACTATACTACTACTATACTATAACGTACTATACTGCTACTATACTATAACATACTATACTGATACTATACTATAACATACTATACTACTACTATACTATAACATACTATACTACCACTATACTATAACATACTATACAACTACTATGCTATAACATACTATACTGATACTATATTATAACATACTATACTACTACTATACTATAACATACTAAACTGATACTATACTATAACATACTACTACTATACTATAACATACTATACTACTACTATACTATAACATACTATACTGATACTATACTATAACATACTATACTGCTACTATACTATAACATACTATACTGATACTATACTATAACATACTATACTACTACTATACTATAACATACTATACTACCACTATACTATAACATACTATACAACTACTATGCTATAACATACTATACTGATACTATATTATAACATACTATACTACTACTATACTATAACATACTAAACTGATACTATACTATAACATACTACTACTATACTATAACATACTATACTACTACTATACTATAACATACTATACTGATACTATACTATAACATACTATACTACTACTATACTATAACATACTAAACTGATACTATACTATAACATACTACTACTATACTATAACATACTATACTACTACTATACTATAACGTACTATACTGCTACTATACTATAACATACTATACTGATACTATACTATAACATACTATACTACTACTATACTATAACATACTATACTACCACTATACTATAACATACTATACTGATACTATATTATAACATACTATACTACTACTATACTATAACATACTAAACTGATACTATACTATAACATACTATACTACTACTATACTATAACGTACTATACTGCTACTATACTATAACGTACTGCACTGATACTATACTATAACATACTATACTACTACTATACTATAACATACTAAACTGATACTATACTATAACATACTATACTATAACATACTATACTACCACTATACTATAACATACTATACTGATACTATATTATAACATACTATACTACTACTATACTATAACATACTAAACTGGTACTATACTATAACATACTATACTACTACTATACTATAATGTACTATACCGCTACTATACTATAACGTACTGCACTGATACTATACTATAACATACTATACTACTACTATACTATAACATACTAAACTGATACTATACTATAACATACTATACTATAACATACTATACTACTACTATACTATAACATACTATACTACTACTATACTATAACATACTAGACTACTATATATATATACTACTCTGTTGATCTGTTGCGCAGTTTATTGATGTCTCTGTTGTGTTTGCGTCCGTCTCTACAGGTGTGATCGTTTCGACTCCGACGGGCAGCACTGCGTACGCAGCAGCAGCTGGAGCCTCCATGATCCACCCCAACGTCCCAGCTATCATGGTGACCCCCATCTGCCCCCATTCGCTCTCCTTCAGACCCATCGTGGTTCCTGCGGGAGTGGAGCTGATGGTGAGGAGAGGGGCCGATTTAAAAAACACATTTCCCGCCAGATTAAAGGTGCAGTGTGTGAGATTTAGAGAGGATCTATTAGCAGAAATGGACTATAGTAACAAAACCATGTGTTCATTAGTGACTAATCAGCTGTGGATCGTTGTGTTCTTGTTATCTGAGAATGAGCCCTTCATATCTACACAGGGAGCTGCCAGGTTTCTACAGTAGCCCAGAACAGATAAACCAAACTCTGGCACTAGAGGGCGTCTTTTACACTTTTATGCTGAATTTGTTGGCGTTGTAGACGTAGAAGGAAGTAGAATCGGTGACCATTTTGTGTTGTGAGAAGTTTCAGAGCCCAATATTTTGGTACGAGACGCACACACGAGACAAATTACTTCCACGAGGCTGAAGTTGGCTTCTTATTCCAATTTCTC
This sequence comes from Pygocentrus nattereri, assembly GCF_015220715.1. NCBI lineage: Eukaryota > Metazoa > Chordata > Actinopteri > Characiformes > Serrasalmidae > Pygocentrus > Pygocentrus nattereri. The sequence continues at coordinate 56,183,471 of NC_051212.1, forward strand.
TGTTCCACCTTAAATAGTGGAGCAGTTACATGCTGGCGCCTATACAGGTGCCAGAGTGTATGCTGCTTCGTTTAAGGTGGAACAGAGAATCTGAACAGACAGCTGGCAAATAAGAAATGTGATTTTTTTAAAACTATTTTTCACAAGATAATATTTTTATTACATTCACTTTAGTTGTTAAAAATGGTTCTTACTGAAGGTGAAGGGACATGCCAGAATAACAAGCCACTGGCTGTTTATACGCAAAGATTTTTGCCAATCTGGAATTTGTAATCTGAAAACAGTCAGATTACAGATTCAGACGGAGGTGTTTATTCTCACTCTACTCAACAATCTGATGTAAATATCTGTTTACATGCTCACTACAAATAATCTGATGTAAAATGACGCTCATGCGTGGAGTAGCGCTTACAGTACATGTTACCATGACAACCAGCATCACGTGAGTCCAGTCAGAGTGAGATGAGCAGCAGTGAGCAGTGATTGTGTTTTTAACTGCTTTAAAATGACGTCAGACTCAGGAAAACGTCCTTCACACGTCCTTATTAAAGAAGGCCGAGAGGAAGACGTCGTGCTCTGAGACGCATAAGCTGGACGTCCGTCCCACCGCCGTCTTTTAAAGACCAGAGCATGAACTTCGTCTCCTCTGCAGACCAGTTTCTGCTCCGCCGTGTTGAACGGGATAAACACTCACTGTGACGCGACGCTCATGCAGAACGGACTTAAACTTTCCGATAGGGAATGTAATCGGATACAGGCGCTTACGCGGATATTATTCCTCTATTTAACGGAATATTTACAGGATTACCCACCTCGCTCAGTCGGATAGAAACTGTATTCTGAATGACCTCAGACTAGACTATTCCGAATGAGGTGTTTACATGGATGTATTCTATTCCTATTGAGCCAATAGTCGGATTACTAAATATAAACCTCTATAATCCCCACCCCCCCACCCTTATGTCCAGATAACGCTGTCCCCTGACGCCCGCAACACGGCCTGGGTCTCCTTCGACGGCAGGAAGAGGCAGGAAATCCAGCACGGAGACAGGTGACCAAACGATAACCGTAATTATCAGAACCGGTTAATGCATGTTTACATAAAGCACTGTTAGCATGTAAAGAGTTGCTGCTCCAGGACACTGGGTGGCGTTGTGTCGTAGGCTAGCAGGATACTTAGCAGATTGGTGCTAGCTGTAGCGCTAACACAGCTGTTAGCCATTTTCAGTTAGCATTTCTAGCTGTTTTAAATTAGCACAGTTAGCTAGGGTTAGCTAATTTTAGCTAGTAGACTAAGCTAGCAACAGCTGTTTTCAGTTAGCCGAGTTAGTTAGCATTGTCTTTTTACATGCATGTGCTTTTCTCATTTTATTAATGTGGAGTATTTTTTGTATATTATTTATTAAATAGATACTATTCAGATTAACACTGCACTTCAGGAAATGCCTGTAATACTTGCTGATAATTATTATTGAAAATTTACAGCTATAAGGATTTTTTGCCCAAATAATCCAGCTCTGCGTGTTCTGCGTTTCAGACGTAGAGACAGATTACAGTGTAATTAGTGCAGCTCTGATTATCTCCACCTGCTGTTGGAGGGCGGAGCTGTAAATACGGACCCGGCAGGGAAACTGATTAAACACAGAACAGCAAACACGGCCCACGGTGCAGAGTCCAACATCAAAGCTGCACTGTGTACATTTTGGGGATTTGGAAAATCAAAGTAATGTTACACGTGGATCTGGGGAGAAGATGGAGCACAAGAAAAAGCAGCACACGGGCCCTTTAATATGTGCACGCACTTAAGCTACACTATATAAGATTTAGGCATTTGGAGCCCCCTCTGGTGGAAATGAGTAACTGCACTCAGAACACTGTAGTGTGGGCTGTCTGAGTGGAGGAGTCTGAGAGAGAACTCAGCGTAAACTCGGTGAAGGAGCGTCTGAGGACGCGAGTGAATCTACTACCATCACATCTTCAGTGTGATGATGATTGCGGTCATTTGAGGCCGAAACATCGAGCCGGACCTTCGTTTAGAGTCTGTGTGACGTTAATGCATAAAGACGTACGACGTGGTGTGAAAACTCGACGCCTCTGATTTTAAATGATTATTTTGGGCTTTACAGGCGACTTGCAGCAGCAGAACACGCCCACCAGGTTTTAGCCTGTTCATTTTCTCCTCACTACAAAACTTACATAGTGCAGCTTTTAAATGAATATGCATGGCGTGACAATAATTAGATATGCAGTTAGGACCATGCTGATTGGTGGGGAATAAGCTGGGCAAATTTGATATTTTGGTGTACCGCTCCCTTTGATGTTGGACTCCGCACCGTGGGCCGAGTATCTGCCGTGTTTGCTGTTCTGTGTTTAATCAGTTTCCCCGCCGGTCCGTATTTACAGCTCCGCCCTCCGACAGCAGGTGGAGATAATCAGAGCTGCACTTTAGACTTGACTGTGGGCTCTGACTGTATTATACACTGATCTCTGTAAACAGGGACTGAAGTACAGACAGAGCAGCTGCCTTTGTTCTCATTCCTGAAAGTAAATAAAATGTAAAATAGACGTGAAACTGCAGCACAAAGTTAGAAAGGCTTTAATTCTCAGTCTTTTTAAACTGACCTTCACAGAAAATTGTCATTTCTCTGTAGAGGCCGTATTAACACTTAAAACAATGGCTCTTCAACGGTTCTTTAGTAAAGAAAATAGTTGTGTAGTAACACTGACGTGGTGCTGGTGTGAGTGGATCAGACACAGCAGTGCTGCTGGAGTTTTAAACACTGTGTCCACTCACTGTCCACTCTATTAGACACTCCTACCTCGTCAGCCCACCTTGTAGATGTAAAGTCAGAGACGACAGCTCATCTGCTGCTGCACAGTTTGTGCTGGTCATCCTCTAGACCTTCTTCAGTGGTCACAGGACGCTGGCCACAGGATGCTGCCCACAGGACGCTGTCAGCTGGATATTTTTGGTTGGTGGACTGTTCTCAGTCCAGCAGCGACACTGAGGTGTTTCAAAAACTCCAGCAGCACTGCTGTGTCTGATCCACTCAGACCAGCACAACACACACTAACACACCACCACCACATCAGTGTTACTGCAGTGCTGAGAATGACCCACCACCCAAACAGTACCTGCTCTGTGAGGGTCCATGGGGGTCCTGACCACTGAAGAACAGGGTGAAAGGGGCTAACAAATAAACAGATGGACTACGAATAGCTTTGGGATGAGCTGGAGTGACCCAGAACTGACCATCCAACATCAGCACCTGACCTCACTAATGCTCACAGAGAGAGAGACAGACAGAGAGAGACAGAAGAATCTGATTGGACGGTAAACTGATTTATAAGGACCGTGAGATGATGATGATGATGTTGGTGGTGATGGTGGTGATGATGATGATGATGATGTTGGTGGTGATGGTGGTGATGATGATGATGATGATGTTGGTGGTGATGGTGATGATGATGGTGGTGATGATGACACCATGCGGATCAGAAACGTATGTGTGGCCGTGTTTGATGTCTGACCGTCTCTCTGTCTGTGTGCAGTATTAAAATCACCACCTCCTGCTATCCGGTACCGTCGCTCTGCTGCCACGATCTGGTGTACGACTGGTTCGACAGCCTGGCGCAGTGTCTGCACTGGAACGTCCGCAAGAAGCAAACGCGGCTGACCGACGGCTCGGACTCCTCCGACACCGAAAACTGACCTCACGGACACAAACGGGCACAAACGCTACGGCAGCACGCAGGAGTCCGAGCGCCCCCTGGTCCAATTCCATGTAGCTGTTGATTTTCTACGAAGAACACAAACTTGGAGTGGAACACAAACAAAGCGAAGCTCACGCGCGGCTCGTAAACACGCTGTGCGTGCGTGTGCTGCGTGTGCGTGCGTGTGCTGCGTGTCTGTAGAACTTCCTCACGCTTAGAAAATCAACAAAAACATACGGGGCTGCGTGAACCTCCGCACCTGACTCTGTAATATGTTGTCACTGTTGTAATGAAGCTCATTAATATTAATTATAGCTCCTGAACTTTGAATTCAGAGCCCTTATTTGTCAGCGACCCACAATAATGTAACGGTGTAATTTACACAGCCAATCAGCAGCCTGGATTTTGGAACAGGCTTGTTTATTGGCTGATGGCTTATTGGCTGAACACCTACTGAAATTTCAGTAATACTGAAATAAATACCATTAAATCTTAAATTTGACACCCAGTCCTTCTTTTAATGTATGTAAATGTAACCGGTCATTTTAGAGCGTTTCTATTGGCTTGTTCATCGGGCGGTATTTACATACTGTAAGGCACAGCTGGTGTTTTTAAACGACAGTGACAAAATATTGCATTACTGTTAAAGCACAAACACCAAGACAGACTTCCAAGAAACTTGTTCCTAGACAGAACCTGGCAGATATTAATATATTAATCAATGATTGTGATTGAATATTGATTATTATGTACATTCCAGCCCATTTCAGCCTCCAGCCTCTTTCGCCGCTCAGGCAAGTGCGGCGCTCCAGCCAGAGCAGCTCGTCCCAGAACCCACTCAGTTCCTGCTCTCGCTTACGGGGGAATTCCACCCATTTTCCCAGAATTCCTCCATAACTCAGTGTGTGAGGTGTAATCAGAGATTCAGAGTTCGGTGTGAAACGGTTCAGACGTCTTTACAGTGGTGGTGATGGGAACCAGAACCACCAGAGAACCTACACGAGTCTTCTGAGCTTATATGGAATGCTGATGGTGGAAAACAGTGGAAAATCTGGAATAATGAGTTTTCTTTGGGGACTATTTTGCCGCACAGCGCCCTGCATGTCTCCCTCCACCATGAATGGAGTTGAAGTTCTCTAAACTCTCATAAAACAGCGTCTCAGTCATCAGGCAGTGAATTCAGAACCAGTTCATGTAGGAACTTTCTGTAGGAGCTTTTAGAGGGACGTCTGGTTCCTATCACCACCACTGGGAACGGCTCTGACTCGGTCAGTTTATCTAGAACACCCCAAACCGCTCTGAATGACTCGGAACCCTTTATCTTTTTATCATGCAGAAAATGTGTTGGAGTTGACGTTCAAGAGCTTTTCCTTTGGATTTAATGGTGAGTTTGGCGTCTGAGACAGGCCAGTAAACAGGTACATGCTTAAAGCTGCTGAAGGACACCTGTACAATAGCGCCCCACTGTGGCCGAGCGGCTCCATGGCAGGATGGCTCGTCTGCCGAAATCTGAAGCAAACGTGCTGTGAAGTGAGAATGGCAAAGGGGAAGTCCACTGATCTTTAAAATTCCTCCACAATTAACTGGTTAAGATGTAAACAGAGCAGTTCTGAGCGGTTTGGTGTGAAACGCTGTTCTAGATAAATGTACCAAGTCAGAGCTCCTCACAGTGGAGGTGATGGGAACCAGACGTCCCTCTAAAAGCTCCTCACAGAAAGTTCCTACGTGAACTGGTTCTGAATTCACTGCCTGATGACTGACGCCGTGGACGTTATGCCCCCTGGTTCCCATCACCTCCACTGTAAATGAACCATTTGATCAGTTTATTTACATCTTAACGACTGAATTATGCAGAAATTCTGAATAATCCTCTTTAAAAAGAGGCCAAACTCAGACTAGATGTAAAAGTTCGCCTTCAGTGTAAATTCTGCTGTATAAGATTATAATGTATAGCAAAACTATAGCATCAATATTATCGTCCCAATTGACATCATTAATTTTCTGCATTAACGTCAGCAGCGGCGCCTGCTGGGTGTGGTCTGTAAACACTGATGTGATTCTCTACTGGAAGTTGTTTTTAGTGTTTAATATTGTAAATATTCTAAAATGTGTTTAGTCTGACAAACAGCAATAAACTGTACAGTAAATTAGCATTCTATGTTTTATTGCAATGAAAGGATACAGGGAAACTTTGACACTTAAATTATACTCCAGAGGACAGTTCTCACGATATCTGGATAATATCCATCCAAATACACGCGACTAAGTAGCTGAAGACGAGATGAACGGGTAAAAAAAACAACAAAAAAAGACGGACAGGTTTTTTTTCTCATGATTAGAAATGAGGCGACGCCGCATGTATTAATACGTTCTTACACAACAGGCTGACGAACACTGGAGAACAGCTTCTTCTGTGGACGATCTCCCGACGGAAACTGGCACGTCGGCATCGCGTCGCCCCGAAGAGACGACGAATAAGGAGAAACAGAAAACGATGAAAGCAGCTCGATAGAAAAAGGAGAAAAATACGCCGAATACATCAAACAGACCAGGTTTTCAGAGGAAAATACTACAGACTGACTAACCTACACGGCTTCACCCACAGGAGCGTCCAGTTACAGCAGGTGACCGGCAGCAAGACAAGCTCTGACCTCTGTGGGTCAGTCGGGCTGAACGATTCTTCGCCTTTATATCGGGTTTTATTACAGAACGCAGCGTCGTTTTAAACCAATAACCTAAGAACACAGAGCTGCGGACCAATCAGAAGCTGCCAAACCCTGTTCTGTGTATGTGACATCACAAAAAGCGCTGGGCAGCGTAGGGCGGGGCAATATGACGATATATATCAGTATCGTTGGTGCTGTAGACACTGACCCACTGCACGTTTTTATTATAAAAAGTAAAATTAGTCCGTTTAACTGGATTTGGAGCCAAATACTGAATAAAAATCAGTTTATCCTGTTTTTAAAGCTGTAGATCTGGCTTTGTTTCTGTATCGTGAAAATGTCAAAGCATCGCATTACATTTCCACCAGATCGTCCACCTCCAACAACCACACCACCACAATACGCTTATCTGAGTGTGCAACTTTAAAAAAACTCAGCTGCAATCTGACGAGCGGGTCTAGTTAGCAGTGCGGTGTAAAATGAATAGAAATTGTTTTTGCTATTCGTGTTGAAATGTTCTCACTCTGTTCCAACTTATAAGCTGCAAGAAAAAGCAACACTGTGACGCACGGCATATCGTAAAAACCTCCCCGAAGCATCGAGACATTGAACGCCCAGCTCTGTCACAACAATCCAGTAGTCTGACGGAAAACGTAGACGTCCAGGTCTTCTGGGCCCAAAAAAACAGGCCTAGAAACTGATTCATAAACAAGAGCTGGCTTTAAAACGCAGGATTGGTCAGGAAATCATACATTTTCCCCAAATTGTTCAGCCCGAACTGACCGTATGTTTGCTTTGTGTGATGAAACAGAAAACACAGAAATTAGATTAGAAGACCTGAACCTACAGGGCAGGATCTGAGGACCAGCGGCAAAAAACACAACTAAACCGCCATCGGGCAATCTTTCAGACGCCTGTGCGTCAGCTGGCGCGCTACGTAGGTAAGAAATATGCCAGAGAAATGAAAAGCTGCATCAGTGTAATAGTTTCCTTTAGAAAAAAGAAGACAAAATAAACAAAGGGCACGTTTCATCACCCGTGAACTCCCAGCGTGGATACAAGATATATTTATAGTCAATATGGAGAAATAATCTCTTTAAACATCGTCTCAGAGTAAAAGGAGCACTAAAGTAAAAAAGAAAAGAACTCCGCTCTAATTATTGTTATTGATATTGGACCTTGGCCCCGTTTAGACACACAGGAGCTGAAATAATGTCTTTAGGGAGCGAGTGAACGTCCCACATCGCACCACACTGCTCAAACTTTGGCGCTCCAGTTCAGATGTTGGCGGAAAGCTAATTTAATCGGTAGGTAAAAAGCGCAGATGCAGAGCAGACGGAACAATTCAGCATTAAAGACGTCCTCGACCGCACGGAAAAGCTCCTCCGCAGCGCGCTTAGTCTAAACCCCACATCCGGCCGTTTGGAATATTCAGATGGGGCTCTAGAAAGAAAACCGCATGTAAACATCTGAATTTTAGAGCCAAGACAGAGCATCTCTCAGAGAACCAGCTAGAAATAAAACACGTACTGTGGAGGATTTTGGCACTAATGAAGTTTCCTCGTTCGTCTGAACCGTCAAGACCAGCTTCCTAAACATTTCAACCGAACTGATCCGAACTAGTGTTGAATACTATACGTCTGTACGGTCACGAGAGCTCGAAATGAGAGACGGACATCACAAACTTACAATGCACACTAAAAAAAACACACCTGCTCGCTCCAGAGCGCCGTCTGTTCGTTCACGCGTCTGCAAAAAAGCAACGAAGGTAGAAGAAGAAAACGTTGGTCCAACTCGAGTGAATACTAGCACCGATTTAGCTCAAACGACGGCGACAGCCTAAGAGAATCATGCTGGGTTTATCAGAACATTTTACTGTGGCAGCTTAAGCACTTCGCATTTCTGCATCCTCTCCGAACAGCAGACGCCCACAGTGAGGCTTCAGAACATCTCCAGAACCTCTGCAGACCCAGAAAAACAACACAGATACAGACAGACGGGATGCTACGCTACGCAAACAGCATCTTTCCTTTTAACGGGGCTTTGAAAGTAAAACTGAGCAGTGAGAGCAAAACAAAAAGAAGCGGCGGAAACATCTGCATCGTCACCGAAGGCGTTCCTGCTCTCCATTTCTAACCTTTGACCCTGTTTGTATATTTGTAGTGGAAGATCTCAGTCTGAGCGCGAAAGTGATGGGGAGCCTCTCCAAAACCTGACGTTAACCCGAGTCCGCGTGGAGACGCTTTACGTCTCGACAGTCAAAGACTTCGTCTCCTCCTCTTCCTCCTCCTCCTCTTCCTCCTCCTCCTCCTCCTCGTCCTGCGTGTGCTGCTCCAGCTCCTCGCGGGTGATCATCTCGAAGTCGTTCCCGTTGCTGTGCTGTGACCCCTCGTCCTCCCGCCGCTCGCTGTCCTCCGTGTCCGAATTCTGCCGCTCCGTCTCCTTCACCACCTCCTCGTCGTCCTCCTCCTCTTCCTCCTTTTTCTCGCTGTCCGATTTATCCTCGCTGTCGGATTTCTGCGCTTTGCTGCTTTCCAAAGATTTGCCGTCAGCCTTGTCGCCGGAGCTCTTCTTGCCGCTGCTGCGAGGGCCCTTATACTCGTGCGTGTAAAGAGGCCGGAACGAGTCGATGAAGCCCACGTCTGCCGTCAGGTTCGGCAGGAACCAGAAGTGATGACGCCCGCCCGTCACCAGCCAGATGATCAGGAACAGGATGCAGCGTGCTGGACGGGACAGGGAACGGTAAAAACAGGTACGTTAACGAGTAAACGAGTGTGCAGAAATAAAACAGTGAAATTAAATATTTTCAAGCGGTAAAGAATTTTAACAGCTCTGCAACAGAACTTTTAACATCTTCCCTCTAGAAACAAAATGCACTCAATTCCTGCCCCCAATGCAGAAATAAGGTACAAAACAAGCTCACGAAATATTCATCTGTTGATCATTAATACAGATACAGGTCACACACTGAAGCAGCCAAACGTCGCTGTGAAACTGAAAAACGCCGTCTGCATGTCAGCAGTCACACACACGCAGTGTAAATCAGCCTTAAAGGGGAAGCTGCTGGATTTTACACTGAAGCGCCACCGTAATTAACGGTGGACAAAAGCAGCTGAAGGCTAAGGCTGTACTGCAGCTTCTCCAGGCTGAGGATCAGAGCGTCATCCTCACCGACGGCGAGAAGCAGGATGCTGGCGACGAAGCAGCCGGCCGCCACACTCAGGTAATACACGCCCACCCTCATCTCCGCCGGCCACAGGGGGAACAGCGTCGCAGCGATCACCGCAATCACTGAAACACACACCACATATGATCACACATATGGCCACAAACACACACACACACACACACACACACAGACACAGACACAGACACAGACAGACACGGACAGACACGGACAGACACACGGACAGACACACGGACAGACACACGGACAGACACACGGACAGACACACGGACAGACACACGGACAGAGACACACACAGAGACACACAGAGACACACAGAGACACACAGAGACACACAGAGACACACAGAGACACACAGAGACAGACACGTCTTGACAGGATGTGCTATTCTGATGGATCAGTTTTCCATGAGGAGGTAGGTGATGTAATTATTGGTATCTCAGTGATTTTATTCCCATCCGGATGCGACACATCAGTCATTTTTACCGACTCTGTGCTCCGGCTTCAGCAAAAATTCTGGAACCTTCCATAAAATGAGCCATAAAAATGACTTCAGGTTATATTAATTATTGTATAATCAACATTTTGGGAGGGGCGTCACATCTCCAACATTTTGGGAAGGGCTGCGCCGATTGTGAGCCCACCTCCACCTGAGCTCACCTGTAACTGAGCCCACCTCCACCTGAGCTCACCTGTAACTGAGCCCACCTCCACCTGAGCTCACCTGTAACTGAGCCCACCTCCAAGGCAGCGTACAGTCATTACCCAAAACAAACATTCTAACACACGTTACACTGGATAAAGATCAATACAAATGATGATACTAGTGCAGCCTGAACATGTACTGAACATGGAACCCATCACCTTCCTGAGTGAGTGGACCTGTGTTCACCTACCCAGTATCAGTCCCATAGCGAAGGTTTTGAAATGCACCGGGTCATAAATCCAAACGTAAACCTACAGAGATCAGAGCACGAATAAGGGTTAAACAAACCGTGATCAATCTGATTTTCAGCCCACAAAAGCCTGACCGTAAGGGTGGGTCACACCAACACGGACTAAACTAGTGTTCAGAGCTAATCCAGGATTTCTTAGTCTGGGTTTATTTTAAATCCAGTCGTGCTGCACCACTTCATTCTGAACATGGACTAATCAGAGCTGTGGACTAGCTCAATAATCTCAAGCTAAAGTCCATCACAGAGATTATTATTAGAGTAGCCTGTTACCTACACTTAAGATGCTTCTCACAAGGGTTCTTTACTAAAGAACATGGTTCTATACAGATTCTATACAGAACCATGAACACACAAAGAACTCTTTGCATGATTAAAGGGTTCTCTGCATCATGACAGAGTCCTTCAGACAGATGGAGAATGCATTGTATATGGTTCTACAGTATACAGCATCTTTTTGGAAATGGTTCTCTAAAGCACCAAAAAGGGTTCTTCTATTATTACAAGCTTGACATGGTAACAATAGAACCTATATAGAACCGTTTTCTTTATCAAAGAAGAACCATAATTTTTAAGAGTGTAGGTATCTGCCCAAAAACTGTTCTTACCTGCTGTATATTCAGTCGGTCATGCGACAATAAAGTGTGTGCCAGTGAGATCCTGCTGGTGTGGGTTTACTCTATTTCAGTGAGGCAAAAAGGCACGAGTGCTAATAGTGCCCCCTTGTGGGGGAATCATCAATCAGAGTGCGTTACAAGCAAGTTTATATGTAGTTTTACTCAAAGAGGGAAAGATTTCGTGCGGCACCCATTTTTACACCCAAATTTGAAGTTTAAATCAAATCCCTGAAAGAAGATCTGATCTTACAGTAACGGTGCAACAGGATTAAATTTAATCTAGAGTTAGTATAAAATTAATGCAGGATTAAAATGACGGATTAAACGTAACCCTGACAAATTTTACCTATGATTCACAGATAAACCCTGATTTAATACACGTTTAAGCCTAATCCTTGTCGGTGCAGCCCACCCTTAGACTGTTACACAGTAATAATGTCTATAATAATTTCATATTCAGCGCTACAATGCATTCATTAAAATACGCCCATTTTCCTGGCTTTTGTGATGTTTACTTCAAAGTCTAAGCCACAAAAGAAACAAGGGACAATACTCAACCCTGACGGCTTCTCCTCTTTACCTCGTTTCCGTCCAGAAACAGCTGGTCCTCGTGAGGTTCCAGTTTAAACTTCTTCTTCACGTCCTTCTTCTTCTTCGGGGATCCGGGGCTGTCGTCCTACAAAAGAAGAAGTCAGAGATGGGAACTCCAGCGATTCTCTCGTATAAGAAGACCAGCAGGATTCTAAAGGACTCTGCCCACCCAAGCCACTGTCTGCTCTCACAGCTGTCGATCGGCCTATAGGCCTGTCACTGCACCCGAGTCATCATGATGATCTCCATGGACAATCCACACCTCATCCACACCTCATCCACACCTCATCCACACCTCATCCACACCAATAGACTCACTCTGATCTTACTGCATCTTCAGTCCAGCAAATCTACACTTACTCATATAGACTGACATCTAACCATATCTTGCATAATCTGGAATATTATATATATATATTTATATTTATCTACCCCAGACTCACTAATTGCATATATGGACAGTGGTAAAACTGTGTATATAGCTTTTATTTCATAACGTATATTTCTGTACAAAATTTAGTAAAAAATATATTATATATATATAAAACTGTTTTTTGTATGTGTAAGTACTACATATGGGCAGCGCAGCTAAGGTTTTCACTCATCTTCACACCTGTAAGTGTGATGTGACAAACGTGATTTGAGGAGAAACAAACGAGGCTTACGTTCTTTTCCTTTTCTTTCTTCGTGTCCAAGGCCTCAGAATCCTTCTTCTTCTCCTTCTCTTTCTTTCCCTTTTTCTCCTCCTCTTTGCCGCTGTCACTTCTGGCCTTCTCCTTCTCTTTCTCCTTCTTCAGGTCCTTCTCTGGCTTCTTCTTCATCACTTTCAGAGCTCGGTGGAAGAACTGCTTCTTCAAGAGCCTAAACGAAGAAAGCACATGTTTCCAAACAAACACTTAGTGACGAGCTGAAGACACGCGGTGATACGAAGATGACGCGATTTACGAGTGTCATTTTTCATGCTAATGATGCTGAGACCAAAAACAAAAACCCAACACATTCGGTTACAATCGCTGGGCTTAGAATGTTTAATGTGACACTGCTCACTGATCAGAAACAACATTATATTCGTGCTTTTTTGAGGGAATGTTTTAAGAAGCAGCAAATGGCCAGAGTAATTTAATGTTCCTCTTAACGTTTGTGGCTTTGACTGCTGGTCTCTGGGTGTGATGCAGATACTATCATAACAACCCCCCTCATATTGGTTTGTGCTTTCAGTGCTACACTTTAAATAGTGTCTGTCAAAAAACAATAAATTATCAATAACACAAAAAGTAGGTCAGGACAAGTAGGACTGCAACGGTATGAGATTTTCATGGTACAGTAAGTCTCAGAAAAGATCACAGTAAACACAGCCTCACAACAGTGGAGCTCTTTTGAATAATAATAATAATAATTAGTTTCATTACGGTTTAACCTGCCGATTATTTTCTCCACTAATCAATTGACTGGTTTCTAAAAAGTCTGAAATAAGTGAGAAATGCCATCACAAGCGCTCTAAATGATCTACATCAGGGGTGTGATACTCAAACACCAGGGCATTTTTAATTAAAATGTTGCTATAAACTGGACTGACCACTGCTTACTTCAGCAGTAAAATACAAGCACTTATAGTAAACGTTTAAATATCACATGAACACTTGAAGTATTCCTAATTAAAATGACCCTGGGCGCTTCGGCCTTTTAAACCTACCTGTTTGCCTGAACTGGACAACTGGCTTCCTTCCTTAGTTCATTCATTCTTAGGCTCAGTTTCTGAGCTGCTGAGCTCACGTTAAGCGTTCACATTGGCTGGACTGCAGTTGTTCCATCAGGGGTTACCCAGCGGACAGACAGCGCAGACGTAGCCTGGACGTGAGAAATTATTTCAGCGCATTTTAACATCAACGTTTAAGCGTTTACACCGGCGGGATTAAAGCTATAAACGGGACACAAACTCTGATCTGTGCCGTTCAAGGAGCAGCAGATGCTGAACATTAGGGCCGCAGTGGAGATTTTAATGGTATGACAGCCGTGAGAACCTCATATCGCTGGGCAAACATGTTTGACGGGTTTCCTCCTTTAGTGGCTATTTTGTGTGCACATTTTATTGTAAACTGAGGACGACCCCTCAGTTTCATTACTTTTTCACTCTGGCTTCTGTCTGCCATTTCGTCCACTGCCTGTGTGTGTGTGAGAGAGAGTGTGTGTGTGTGTGTGTGTGTGTGTGAGTGTGTGTGTGTGAGAGTGTGAGTGTGGTGCCAGCTGCCGAGTCCAACAGGCGGTTGAGGAGATAAGCACACGCGTTTGGTCACATTTGCATTTTTCCCAATGCCATAATAAGCAAATGTGCATCGTGTTACAACCATCAGTTTTCATGCCTCAGCATGGAGAGACAACGCTGCAACCTGACTGGACGTAGGAGATTTTCTGACCTCGCCTCTGATCAATTCTGACTCCGAGCAGAACCACGAGTGGGTGGAGCTGATGGACGACTCAGGATGAACGTGGTCATTTCCCTGCTGTGTAGGCTGCTGGGAGAGTATTCATTATGCAGTCTGTCTGCAGCACAACACAAGCAACCATGTACATCCCAGTACAGACTTCCCCATCATCTCACACAGCGTGACACGCAGTAAACCTGCCACCCTATTCAATACTGCTGCCACCTCCTCTCATGGGACCTTCAATGCCACACGTCACAGTTTTTAACAACTGGAGGCTGTTAAAAAAGGCAATAAGAGTTCAGCAGCAGAACCTGCCTAGAAATCACTGCCATCTGATGCGATTCCCTTTTCAAAAGCTAAATAAATAAGATACTTAAATGTTTTTACCACCTCAAAACCATAGCACTCGATTTGCAATGCTCAAAATGGGCTTCAGCAGACAGACCACTCCTGCTGTTACACACGACGCTGATAAAACACCTTTATTTTATTCTGCTAGCAGCACCGAAAGTTTGTTTTTATTTCAAAATCCCAATTTAAACAAGTCCAATTTTCTAATGAGAAAAGCTGCATTTTTGTTTTTGGATTTTCTCCCAATTTTCTCTCCAGTTTAGCCGTTTCCGGTTCCACCCACTAGTTCTGATTCCCCCAGTCACACGATACCACCAGCTCTAGGAGGTGAAGGCAAGCACAGGCTTCCTCCAAGTCCTGTGGAGCTTCACAGCATCTTTTCAAACTGCTGCTAACGAACTAGACAGCTGAACGAGCTCTGAGGAGAACGCTGACCGTCCTGCCCACCCAGAGAGAGCGAGGCCAATTGAGCTCTCTCCGACTCCCGGTCCACAGCATCACCAGGGATCTCCTGATGATGGGACCAACGCTCATGAGCCCAAAGCTGCAATTTGTACTATAGAAAAGAATTACAGTTTAAATCACAATACTGGTCCGAAAAATTGCAAGTAGATATTTTTCCCCAAAACCTTCAGCCCTATCTGCTAGTTTGCAGTCCAACAGGCACTGTTCACCGTCTGACGCTGCAAGAATGAAACCGTCCACAGCTTCAAAATAACGTTGCTCTTTTCAGCTTACATAACAAATTAACTCTGAATGACCAGTAAACCAATTTCTTTGTGCATATTCTTCATTGAAAATGCCCAAAGGTGACAAGTTGGCATGAAAAATTGTAAATTTGTATGAAAAACAGTTCTGGAAGGGATCTGGGCTGCTGTTGAGCGAGTGTGTGTGAGTGTCTGGGCGTCTGGGCATGTGCGTGTGTGTGTGTGTGTGTGTGTGTCTGGGCGTCTGGGCATGTGCGTGTGTGTGTGTGTGTGTCTGGGCGTCTGGGCATGTGCGTGTGTGTGTGTCTGGGCATGTGCGTGTGTGTGTGTCTGGGCGTCTGGGCATGTGCGTGTGTGTGTGTGTGTCTGGGCATGTGTGTGTGTGTGTGTGTGTGTGTGTGTGTGGTAAACAGAGCTGCAGGAAGCACCTGTTGCAGTAATCCACGACCGATTCTCTGGTGGTGAATAAGGCCTCCTCACCCTTCTTCGCTTTGGCCCACTTCGAGTCGAGGAGACAGTCCACAGCTTTGGAGGCTGATCCACAGAGAAAAATACTTCAGTCAATAAAAGTGTTCAAATAAATAAGAACGGCGCTCAAGCTGGCGTGAGATACGAAAGACAACCTTCTCTTTACTTGCTTTTCATTTACAGAGCTAGAGGGGAAAAGCCCTGAATAACAGACAGTCCGTGAACTCGGTATCAAAGCAAAGAAGCACTGAAATCAAATGACCCTCTACTCAAACGGGCAGAAGCCTAATAAGGAGGAGAAAGAACAGTCGAGTGTCGGGCTTAATCTCCTTATGCGTGAGGTCCATCTACCGCCATCAGCTGTTAGAATTACTGTATCAATCAAATACTGTATATACCGTATACCGCTGCTCTGGCTGCCGCCTCAGCGTCTGAAACGCTCATATATGCCAGGCCGTCTGTTATAGTGTCGTGGTGTGTTCCATCCTCCTTCGCACAGCTCCACACACTCTCAGTACCGTGTGCTGCCTGTGCTGCGTTCTGTCTTTAGTCTGTTATGTTTATTTACTGGGCTGTATCGTCTGCACTGTGTACTGTATTGTACTGTACTATACTGTATTATACTGTATTGTACTGTACTGGTCCTGGAGGGACGTTGGTATCTTTTCACTGTGTACCTGTTTAGACCTGGAACGCTGATAAAGCCTGACTGTTCTTTCAGCTCGCGCAAGAGTTTATTTCATTTTAGACAGTTGAGTTGGGTCCACAGGTTGTTGCTGCTGTCGGAACAAAACCCTGTATCTCCTAAATGTTGACTATACAGGAGAAGGGAAAAAACCTACTCCACTTCTAATGTAAGTCAATGGAACCAGGCTTTTTTCTAAGTAATTCTGGGCCGTTTCTTTTGGTCTAATCATCATGAAATTTACGCGTAATGTAAAGAACAACAGGCATTTTCAAATTACGACAAATGGAGATACGAGGTTTTCTTCAGACAGCAGAGGTATGACTTAACTACTGATTTCTGGACCTGTGTTCTGATTGGCTGGCCGTCAGTCGCTGCATATAAAATAATGAAAACAGGACGCCCTTCACAGTCCGCCAATAAAATAAAATGAGTTTTCCTTGTGGGAAGAACGGTTTTCCTCGCTTCAATATAGGATAAGGTGGATTATTCCGTTTGGAACAACAGAGGTGCAGAACCAGACTACTCACCCACAAAGTAGTCGACCCGATGCCCCATCATGTTGGTGGACTTGGTGGGGCAGTTAAACCGCAGGTACTTGGCCACCGCCTTCTCCTCCTTGGTAGGTTCGCTGACCTCCTGTAAGTAAAATAACAGCCAGGTTAAAAAGTCTCCAAGACCAGCTTTGCCAAGTCCCATCATCACCTTTATAAAGATAAACAAATTGTTTATAATAGTTTTTGTTATTTTTTTGTGGAGAGTTGGAATGAAGGGTGGATTTTATCTTCTGTCTTATATTTACATTTTTTGTCTATATATGTTGTATTATTTATACAGTTAGAAATAACAAGCTAACCTTGTTAATTAATTAACAAGCTTAATTGCTTTAAGTCTCTTCTTGTTATTTCTTTTCTTGCGTTTCCTGCTCTCCCTCTCCAGCGCTGTGAACCTCCCCACTGTGGGAGTAATAAAGGATTATCTTAATTCCACCCATTTCTCAAAACGTAAAACTTTCTGTGAGGAGCTTTTAGGAGGTGGACGTCTGGTTCCTATCACCACCACTGTGAACAGATCTGCCTCGGTAAGTTTATCTAGAACGGAATGTTTCACATCAATCCGCTCTGATTACATCTGAACCAACCACTTAGAATTTCTGAACAGTTGGTGGAGCTCCCCTTCAAGTCCTTCAAGCTTCACTGCCGTGGCAGTGTGGAACAGACGGGAACGTGACAGTAAACAACAGGAGGAACTAGTGCAGAACAGAGGCTGTACAGGCATCGCTGAGAGACACTGTTAGAGTATCAGTGCACGACAATGTACGTTTCATAACCTCAGACATCGTGATCTAAAGACTTAAACAGGAGGTGGAGTCAGCAGACAGGCGGGTGTAATGATTCATAAAAGGCCTGATTTAATTCTATTATTCAGTGGTGGCTCAAATCAAATCTTTCCTAAACAGAAAAATCAGAACAGTCTGAAGTTGCGCCTTACGTTAAAACATTAAAGGTGGTGTATGTAATATTTAAGGCAGGGGTCTCCAACAAAGCACACGGCTCGTTTACTGCCCCCTTGCGGCTCCACAGCTGAATAAGATCAGTAGGTAATAATAAAATAATCCTCCTCTACAGTAAAATAAAGCTCTGCTGATCCTTCAACACAGTTTAACAGTAAATGGTCTTAAACGCTGGAGTTAATGTAGAACTGCTGATTCACCCTTTAACCCTGAAGACCAGCGCAGACGGCTGGTCACCATAGCAACACAGACAACAGTCTCACCCAGCTAGTAGCTATGAAACGGCAAAGAGAGAGATTTAAGACGGACATCGATAATTTGGAGATGAATGGGCTTATTAGTGTTTATAGTCACTCCAGTCTGCAGCGAGAAACTGAAACACAAAAAAATCGCAAGGCTGACGTCGGTTTCTCGTTCGCCAGGTTCTCATTCAACTTCTGCGGTTCCACCTTAACCCATCCATGCAGTGAAACACCACATATACACTAGTGAACACATCCACACACACACACACACTAGGGGGCAGTGAGTACACTTGCCCAGAGCGGTGGGCAGCCCTATCCACAGCGCCCAGGGAGCAGTTGGGGGTTAGGTGCCACGTACTGTCGGCTCAGGGGATCGAACCGACGACCTTCCAGTCACAGAGCTGGTTCCCTGACCTCCAGTCCACAACTGCCCCTAACCTGTTCCGCCGATATCCGCAGAGTGAAGTGACGTCAACATCGGGCCCGATACTGATATAGGACTGGACCCATCTCTAAATAGAAGAGCCCTTTTCAAACAGGTTCTATAAAGAACCATCTACAGCACATTCTCCATCAATCATCCTCCTCAGCCTCTGAAATTATTCCCATGCTTGGTCAGCTTTATTAAAAACGGTCTGAACTCGCTCCACTCCGGGCTCGAGCCGTCCTCTGCGGCCTGTTTTAGGCAGCCGAGTCCCATTCATCATCCACACAGGCTGCTCAGAAGAGCCAGGAGAAGATCTGAGTACAGCTCAGATCTGAAAGAAGGTAAAGAAGGACTGAATACATACAAATAAAGAAAATCACAAACCAGGTCGAGCTATAGAGACGGCGCTTATAGACACTGACAAACTGCATGTTTCATTATAATCAGAGTAAAATTAGTCAATTTAACTAGAATTAGTGAGAACCCCTGAATAAAAATCACTGTATGATGAAAACGTCTTCACGTATCACAATATTTATGCTGTATCGCCGACCTCTACCTGTTATTATATTACAAATATTAGACATCAGAAGAATCACCGGTGTACCAAAGCTGCTCATGAAGTATCGTGATATCACATTTTGTCGTATCACCCACCCCGAGGGTTTGCACAACAAAACATCAGCACACACGCTTCAGAGAGCGGAACGTGCCCTATCCAGACGCTCAAACTGGCACGGTTACGGCTCTGATCCGAAACGCAGCAACGCATCGCTGCACAACAGGGAAACGCGTGTCCTGTCCAAACAGCCGGACTGGCACTGCTCACCCAGCTGGCCTGCCAGGGGCTGATATCTCTCCTTATACGTGTCCACTGCTTGTTTTGATTTAGTCAGCACTCCGAAGCACTATGACCTTATTATCCTAACTCCACACCTCAGCTGGAATTCCCAGTGATTACACGACGAGGAAAACTGCGCCAGTGCCAAGCGGCCGCAGACACGTAGCTCAGCGCTTGCTCAGCGCTGGTGACCCTGAATTTCAGCCTGTTGTGTCACAAGTTGGTGTGTTTCATGTCTAACGTCCAGCTGGAGCGGACAGCGAACTCTGACCGCTCTCATCACAGAGTACACGGTGCTACGGGGCCAAACCGTGACACAGTATCATTAACAAAGCACTGCAGTGTGATTTTTTGGCCCTGCAGGGCGGTAACAGACACCTTAACGTTAACAGCAGCAGTAAAAACAAATCATTACGGCCAATTTACTTCAACTTCCCTCAACTACGAACAGCAGCTCTTTCAAATGCGCTTTAAACACTTTATATTACTTTAGCTACAATCACAACTGTATATGTTTTAGAAGACTACAGAATACTCATAATTTGTGAAAGATTCATGTCATTACGCGTGTTAAACCAATTTCATTTAGGAATACCGTTATGCGTTTACTGTTTTCCACCAAGACTGAACTTTTAAAGCTTTATATTATAATATTATGTGTCAATTCTACAAAATACAGTTTGAGGAGATTTTAGGATCTGAAGTGAAGCCGGGCAACAAGGTTAGGAGTTATGAGGTATACACAACAGCAAATGGAGATTATGCTCAGTTACTGTAAAGAGAGAACTTCAAAATACATTACACAAAAAACAGAGCTGGGCTATATGGCGATATTTAACCGTTACCGTGATAAATTATATCACGCGTATCGTAAAAAACGTTGGGTATTTTGCGAAGGTATCGTGATAGACATGTTTTCCGTATCGCCCAGCTGTAGTTGGGAATGTTTGCATAACGGTTAGCCAACAGCTGCGCAGTCTGGAAGCATTTTATCGACGATTAAAGCTCCAAAGGCTTAAAGACGACTTAGAATAATCATCATTTGGGAATAATTTGTTATTGTGTGCGTTAAACACGATTTAGCTTGGGAACAGCGGGACAGGCTTACCGTTAACGTTACTCGCATGCACTGAGGGGAAAACTTAACGACAAAATCTGAGAGGACTTTTAACGAGTCCGAGTCAGAGAGCTGCACAATAACAGCGACAAATAACACGTGAACATGGAAATCAACGATAAATTGGGGAAAAATCTCGGAAAATCTTTTTCTGAGGTAAATGTCGTTAGCCGCCAGGCTAACCTTCGCGCTTTGGCGGTGAGCTCGCGCGTTAGAACTCCCAAAGCCCGCCAAGAGAAAGCGCGAAAATTCTACCGCTCGCGGTGCGGCTCGCGCGGTGAAGCGCCTGTTACGTGGCCAGAATTCCAACTCGCGAGCGCAGAAACCGCGAGCGCTAGTTAGCCTTCCAGCTAACGGAGAGACGCCGCCTGAAAACAGACGAGCTCCGCGGCGCTCTGCGCGGCCCGGCGCCCGAACACACATGCAAGCACCCGAGCAGCACAACCGGCCGGGAGTCCGGCCGCAAACGAGCCGCGCTCTGCCCGGAACGCGGCGTTTATTCGGCCGCTAACGCACCTGGATCCGCTTCTTGTGTCTCCTGCGCTCCGCCATGACGCAACTCAGCAGGTCACGTGACCGCGAGAGGCCACCCCAAATCTCGCGTAGAGCGCAGACGTCACGACGCGCTCCGTGATTGGACGACGTGACGTGCGCTCGACAGACTCTGGTGCCTGATTGGACGATCGAAATTAAAATGCCGAATAATGTAGAAACACTAATAAATACGTGTTTATTTACTTTGTTTATTAATTAATTATTATTAATAATAATAACATTACTAATAATTAATGCAAACATTACTGCTGCTGCTACTAGTACTACTACTATTATTATTATCGTTATTATTACTGATACTACTACTAATAATAACAAAAATCCTGGGTCTGGGGAGGTCTCTACATTCTGAGAATTTTATTACTAGTTTATATATATATATATTACATCATGCATATTAATACATACAAATATGACGCTTTGAAGTTTATTTATATATGATACCTATATATGATATTTTTTATTA
Organism: Pygocentrus nattereri; assembly: GCF_015220715.1. NCBI lineage: Eukaryota > Metazoa > Chordata > Actinopteri > Characiformes > Serrasalmidae > Pygocentrus > Pygocentrus nattereri. The sequence continues at coordinate 56,205,000 of NC_051212.1, forward strand.
TTGTTTTACTTTATTCTATTATGTCTAAGCTGTTGAAACAACTGAATATCTCTATTTTTTCCCCCATTTTCAGTTTTTGACATTATTTGGAAAGACCTGTGGCTCTTGTGTGGAAATTTCATGATGAATGAACAAAAAAACAAACAAGCAAAAAAAAACGAGTCAAAACAACAAAACCGGTCTGGTTCTATTGACGTACATTAAAGGTGGAGTGTTTTTATCCTCCTCCTGTAACGGTGCAGCTTCAGGGGTGCGAGGTTTTGATCTGACAGCAGAGAGATGGAAACAGATTATGGTCAAAGAGTTTCTGCACCGGAGGAAGCAAAGTGACTCTGATGTGTAGGTTTTATTTATCTATGTTATAATATTTGTATTTATGCGCATTGATAGTTTGAATTAATCACCTTAATCTGCTTCACATGCTTTCATTTACATTGTATTCATTAGTGAGTAGAACTGCGATTTGATTGCTTTATTATTATGATTATTTTCCCCTCCTTTCTCTGGTGTATATTGTGTGACATTGAAAGGCCTGAAAATGAGGCCTAAAGTCTCTGAGGTTCTTTCCCATTAATACATGAATTAAAACAACGCCAAAACAACGTCTGGACCTCTTTATTTAATTTTTCTGTGGAAAACAACAACAACAACAACAACAACAACAAAGGAAAGATGCACAAATATCGTAAAAACAGTGATAGAACCTTCCAATAGAAACGCTTGCGGAGAAAAATAAAAGCTAATTTTTTCACATATTTACAGTAGATATAAAAATATTCAGTAAATATCCACACGAGATTGACTAAATTAGAACTTTAGTGGATTTAATTCTACTAAAACTCCTTTTCCACACCTGCACAGCTGGCTGGGTTCTCAGCTCAGTCGAGGTTCTGCATGTCTAGAACCTGCATGCTCACACGTTGTTCTCTAATAATGTTCTCTGCCCTGAAAAACCTGTTCATTCAGCCAAATGTTTACAGACGTCTACAATCTGAGCTGGTTCTTCAAGGGTTCTTCAGTAAAAACAACGGTTCTATGTAAAACCATGAACACTTGCATGCATATGTGGTTCTCTGCATGGTGAAATGGTTCTTCAGACTGATGGAGAATGTGTTATATATGGATCTATACAGCACCAAAAAGAGTTCTGCTATTTTTACTATGTGCTGTCTAGAACTACAAACATATTCTACACCAATCTAAAGAACAATTTCACCAAGCAGAGAACCATTTAAGCATGCAAATGCTCGTAGTTCTAAATAGAACCGTTCCATTTACTAAAGCACCCTTGAAGAACCATCTGTATGATTAAATGGTTCTACATGCCACCAAACAGGGTTACAAGCCTGACACTGTAACAGTAGCAGAACCCTTTTTGGTGCTATACAACACATTCTCCATCACTCTGGGGAACCATTTAATCATGCAAACAGCTCTTTGAGCATTCCTGGTTCTACAGATAACCACTTTACCAAAGAAACCTTGAAGAACCATCTTTTTAAGAGTGCGGAAGCAAATCTAGAACCTTTTCCTAATTATATTAAGCTTTCTGCATGGACTGTCATCCAGCATGCTGTTAAAATGGACCTACATCATTAGTTCTGCAATAATTGGAGGAATATGAACATTTTTTCTGATGGCCCAACTACAGATCCTTACACTGGTGATAAACAGCACAGTGACACTCGGTACCAGAATCAGGATTAGGTTTGAGTTAAGATTAGAGTTTGGGCTGAAATCCAAGAGACATTGGGCTGAAATTTATTTACATTTATGGTATTTGGCAGACGCTGTTCTCCAGAGCGAGTTACAATTTGATCATTTTACACAAGTAGGCCAAGGTGGTGTTAGGAGTCTTGCCCAAGGTGTAGGGTGCTGCCCAGGTGGGGACTGAACCCCTGTTTACAGTGTAGAAGGCAGAGGGGTTAACGACTACACTATCCCAACCCAAGAGACTTTGGGCTAAAATTAAAGAGACTTTGGGCTGAAATCAAAGAGACTTTGGGTTGAAATTAAAGAGACTTTGGGCTAAAATTAAAGAGACTTTGGGCTGAAATCAAAGAGACTTTGGGCTAAAATTAAAGAGACTTTGGGCTGAAATCAAAGAGACTTTGGGCTGAAATTAAAGAGACTTTGGGTTGAAATTAAAGAGACTTTGGGCTAAAATTAAAGAGACTTTGGGCTGAAATCAAAGAGACTTTGGGCTGAAATCAAAGAGACTTTGGGTTGAAATTAAAGAGACTTTGGGCTGAAATCAAAGAGACTTTGGGTTGAAATCAAAGAGACTTTGGGTTGAAATTAAAGAGACTTTGGGCTGAAATCAAAGAGACTTTGGGTTGAAATTAAAGAGACTTTGGGCTGAAATCAAAGAGAGTTTGGGCTGAAATCAAAGAGACTTTGGGCTGAAATCAAAGAGAGTTTGGGCTGAAATCAAAGAGACTTTGGGCTGAAATCAAAGAGACTTTGGGCTGAAATTAAAGAGACTTTGGGCTGAAATCAAAGAGAGTTTGGGCTGAAATCAAAGAGACTTTGGGCTGAAATCAAAGAGACTTTGGGCTGAAATCAAAGAGAGTTTGGGCTGAAATCAAAGAGAGTTTGGGCTGAAATCAAAGAGAGTTTGGGCTGAAATTAAAGAGACTTTGGGCTGAAATCAAAGAGACTTTGGGCTGAAATCAAAGAGACTTTGGGTTGAAATTAAAGAGCCAGTATCTCACATTTTTTGAATTCCTACTCTTTTTGGTACATAAATCCACACAAATGTCACAGATGGCCTTCAGGCGAGGAGATGGATGTAAATGCAGGACATGGGCCTTTTAAAGTCAGTGAGAGAATCTGCGGCGGACCCTCAGAACGAGGTACGCCCAAATTTTTCCATTTTGCAACTTTAACTCTAATGAAAGCAGGATGAGCTCCAGCGCCCCCCTCAGGCGGACTCGCTCATGGCTGTTGGTGACTGACCCCCGGCATCGGCCCCAGGCTCGGTGGGTTTGAGACCCTCGGGGTCTCGAGGGCTCCCCAGCAGCTCCACACTGTGGCAGTTGAGCGGAGAGCTGATATCTGAGGATCGATCCACAGCCTTCTCGGGTTGGGGCTGTAAGGGAGGCGCCAGCGGCAGGTTCAGCATGCACAGCATATTACCCAGCCTGCGAGAGACCTGCAGCCACAACAACAACAAACAAACAAACAACAAGACAACATTAGTGCAAGAAACATTCGGCTACTTTACCATAAAATCAATACTCAGTTACACCGTTTCAATACTACTACTAATAATGATCATACATCATCAACCAATAAAACAACATTTTTGCTGCTTTGTTTGATTTATCAGTGAGTAGTTTTGAGCATATAGCTGCATGTATGTAGAGTTTTAAGTGCTTAAAAATAAAATAGCATGTTTAATTTAATAATAGAAAATATAGCATAAAAACATTACTAAAAATAAAATGCAGGTACATGATATCATATTTAAAAAGCAGAAAAGTTAATACAGTTGGCGTTGAATGTAATTTTAAATAAAAGTTAAATAAGCAAGATTGATCTTCAAATGTTTCTTAAAATATACAAAATGTTAGTGCCTAAACATGAAATTTTACTTGTTTTATAAAAAATAAAAGAAATTAAAAAAAATAAATAAAAATAATAATGACAACAACAGCTCAAATTCTGATTATATTATATTATATCATATTATTTTTCAGTCATCAGTAACCAGCACCTTCCTTCTGAGCATAAAGTACTCTTATTGTTGAAAACAATCTGTTCTGAATTCGCTGTTTCTGTGATGTCAGAAAAAGTCCATAAATCCACCTGTTCAGCCTGCAGGAGGCCTCAGTGAGCAAATGAGTTCAGGGTCCTGAACAAGCTGAGTGTTAGAAGCCCACACAGTCAGCTCCATTATAAAGGGTGCTGCTTGGCAGCTGCTATGGCATCCCTTGTGGTTGCTAGGGTGTTCCTAGGTGGTTGCTATGGTGTCCCAACTGGTTGCTAAGGTGTATCTAGACGGATGCTATGATATCACATTTGGTTGCTAGGGTGTTGCTAGGTGACTTATATGGGATCCCAAGTGGTTGCCAGGGTTACTCACACAGTCAGCTCCATTTTAAAGGAGGGAGTTCAGTGCTTGGGCTGAAGGAGCTGTTCACCTGATTCTGATCTGTACAGTGACGTCACTGCAGGTGAACAGTCAGTAAACGCTGGAGTACCTGAGATCGTATCTTGAGCGCTGGGCCGAGTTTGAGTCCGAGAGTGTCCAGCAGGTGGTCTTCAGTCAGCAGCGGTAACGTCTCTCCATCGATCATGTGGTCCTTAAACGTCTACAGTGAACAGCAGCCAAAGAAAAGGAGGAGACGGTTTTGAAAAAGTGAATTAAAGCTGCACTCAGAAGTGCTTGATTAAGACGTTTTCAGTGTTTATAATGTCCTTTAGGGCCTTCATTAAAATCGTAATCTTAGTCTTAGACTTAATTAAATGAAGGCCCTTTTTTGGCGAAGCTTTTGACAGCTTAACACCCCAGCCAGACGTTTTCTGTTGTAAAAACATTGTGAGAACATTGCACACAGGTTCTATCAGCGTTTACAGCGGGAAGTCGTGTATTTTAATCTGTGGCCCTCAGAACATCCTGAACACTGCAGTTAAAACGTTGTATCTTAGTCAAAACCTTATAGGAACGTATTTGAGACGTTCTTTGAACATTAGATTGAAAGATTTTCCTTAGATCATAATTAGAGCTTCTAGGCGTTCCCTGCTGGATGGGATGGTGTGCCAGTAATTCGTGGCTGTGATGTCACAGCTGTCGAATTAATCTGAAAGCAGTTCACAAGCTCCATGTTATTCAGTAAAATTTCACTAGTAAAATCGACGCTGTTGAAAATAAGACTTTTATTAAAACTGAGATTTCAAGGTGAAAACGATGAATGAAGCTCTCAGCCCTGTTTCAGGCTGAAAGCGTTCAGTGAGGAATGTGTGTGTCTGTGTCGTGATGCTGACCTGAGCGTATTCAGAGCAGCTCGGTATGTCGTTGATGAAGTTGTAGACGTCGTCCACCGTCCACTTGCGGAGATCTTCCAGCGACGACATCTCCTCACCGTTCAGGAACAGGTTCGGAGGTCCTGATTGAGGCAGATTGAGAGAAACTGTTATTCTTTAAAAGGACACAGACAGTCTGGTGAGCTGTGCGGCTAATAGAGCTAAAACATTAGCAGCTCCATGAAGCCTGAATTCAGTCCACATTAACAGATATCAGTGTTAGCTTAGCAGCTGCTTGGCAATCGCTATGCTATCCCAAGTGGTTGCTAGGGTGTTCCTTGATGATGCTATGGTATCCCAAGGGCTTGCCAGGGTGTTGTTAGGTGGTTGCTATGGGATCCCAAGTGGTTGCTAGGGTGTTGCTTGGCATTTGCCATGGTATCCCAAATGGTTGCTATGGGATCCAAAGTGGTTTCAAGAATGTTCATAGGTCTTTGATATGTATCCCAATCGGTTGCTAGCGTGTTGCTAGGCAGTTGCTATGGTATCCCACATGGTTGCTAGGGTGTTGCTTGGTGGTTGCTATGTTATCCCACGTAGTTGCCAGGGTGTTGTTAGATGGTTGCAATGGGATCCCAAGTGGTTGCTAGGTGGTTGCTATGTTATCCCTTGGTTGCTAGGGTTTTGCTTGGCAATTGCTATGCTATCCCACATGGTTGATAGGGTGATGCTAGCCAGTTGGTATGGATTCCCAAGTGGTTGTCAGGGTGGTGCTAAGTGGTTGCTATCGGTTCCTAAGAGTTAGACGCTTGCTATAGGATGCCAAGTGGTTGCTAGGTGGTTGCTATGGTATCACATGTGGCTAGGGTGTTGTCCACAGAGCTATCACTTTAAGAGACAATAAACTACTAATAAATAAATGAAAATAACACAGAATGCACACCAGGAGGCAGGAGTCCGTTGCCTGGCAACGGGAACATGTACGGGAAGCCTGAGAGCGGCCCGGCGACAGATGGGTACAGGAACTTCTCCTGGAAAGCTGAGCAGGGGTTGGAAATGTCCTTCTCGCCGCTGCTGGAGTTACAGTTCGGGCCTTCGGCGCACACCTCCGGCCCACTGATGCACGGCTTCCGGAGACCCTGCTCTCCGTCTTTGTAGCTCTTCCTGGCTGAGCTGGCGGACAGATCGGGGTCCAGCTTAGTCTGGTGGGCTTTGCTGGAGGCAGAAAGTGTCATGTACTCAGTTAAATGTACTCACATCATATTTGATGTGAGTGTTTTCACTTCTACTCAAGTATATCAGTGAATAGAGTCCATTTTAGTCATTAACATCACGTTCCTGATCATCTTTTCTGGGTTTATTTTGGCTCTGCTGCGCTGGTTCAGCTCCTATGCTAAAAGCTGCTACAGGCACTCAGAAGTTCCACTGCAGTTCTAGAAGTTACTCTGTAATTAACTTAGAAGTGTTCGTCTCTGAATTGGTTAAATTTAAAGATTTCTTCCACCAGTTTTTTCCACCAAAATTTCCACCAGTTTTTCATTTTCTTCAGTGTGGCTTGGTGTGAAATGGTCCGTTCTAAAGAAACATACCGAGTTCACCATGGTGGTGACAGGAACCAGACGGGATGTACTGCATGGGCAGGGGTTTCGGTTGTACTGGGAGGGATTTCGGGTGTTCAGTGTGTCGTGGAGAGATGGATGTGTTTACTGCAATAACGTGGCTCCAATGCGTCACAGTCCACCTCCTAAAGTGCTCTGAGTGATCAGGTCTGTATCTGATTTAAATCATCTCGGCTGCGTTTCCATCACATTTTTATGTGGCCTCATCCAGATATAAGCCTGAAGCTCAAGACGCAAGAAGTGGCCAGGTGTAAAATGGGTGGTTGTTTTATGCCAGTTTTTAGAAGAATTTGGCCTTAAACTCCATCCATAGCGGAGGGATACATAATGTGCAAGGTGTTATGAAGCAAAATAGACCCCAAAAGAATTCCTATCATCAACATTCCATATAAGCTCAGAAGACTCGTGTGGGTTCTCTGGTGGTTCTGGATGGTAAATAAAGTGTCTATATCTGTGTTGTAGTCATGGCGACGCCTGGTTCCCATCACCACCACTGTAAAGACGTCTAAACCAGTTCACACCAAACCCTCTGGATCTCTCTGATTACGCCTCACACACTGGATTATGGGGTAATTCAGAAAAATCTGTTGTATTTTGCTGGAACACAAGCCAAGCAGAATGATGGAGAATCAAATTCCGATTGTGAGTAAAACTGCATTTAGTTGGTGGGTGCTATTAGTTGTTTGTCCAGGTTCAGGATAATCTTCTCACCTCTGGCTAGCGGTGGCTTCACCGGTCAGTTCACCTTTGACGTCTGGCTCCTTCTCTTCTCCCGAAGCTCCTCCTGGACTCTGCTCTACGCTCTTCTCCTCCGACTGGCTTTTGGGACAGGCCGTGTTGACCTCTGCCCCCTTGTGATTGGTGGTTCTCCGGCCAGCTCTCCGCCCCCTCTCCCTCTGCAGCGTGCCTATTGGTGGATATGGGCTGCTGGACATGAGCAGGCTGTTGGCCTGCAGGTCTTCTAGCGTGGGGCGATGCACAAACACGTCATGGCCGTCTGGGAGCCGCTGGCGCCCCCTAAAGGCCATGGGGTTGGGCGGCAGGCCCTGGTACACCATGGAGTTCTCCATTCCGATCAGGCCTTTCTGGTGGGCGTTCTCCAGCTCCTTCTGGTGGAGGATCGCGTTCATCTCCATCCTGAACACAGGACGAATGTCAGACAGTTAGAGGAACCACCAGGTAAGTGCGTCTAATAAAGTGGCCAGTGACTAATACCACAAGGTGTTTCTAATAAAGTGGCCAATGAGCGTGAACACGAAGTATGTGTTTCCAATAAAGTGGACAGTTAATAGGAACACAAGTTAGGTGTTTCTGATAAAGTGGCCAGTGAGTGTATAATGTGTTAACATGGAAATTAGATATATTGCTCTACATTTTCAGCATATGCTTGAAAAGTGCAGTTAAGTTTACCTGGCGATGTTCTGTTTGTGAATAAGTTCTTGTCGTCTAGCAACAGTTTCCATGGATTCAGTGGGAAGAAACCCGTAACCTCCTGCTTCAAAATAGAACATTGCATGTAGAATTAGAGTAATAGTGATGTTTTACTGTACTGGTGCACTGGCTTTAGTCCAGCACGCTTTGGTGCACAACCACTGTACTTTCCTATAATCAGAAATACTCCTGGTTCAACTCAGCAGAGCGTTACCAGGTTCAGTAATCTAGTATCACAATACCTACATTTAGAGTCAGTTGTTCATCTCTAATGACTCTTATTTTGTATTTGTGTTTATGGTCACATACCTGCTCCAGGATATCCTCTGCCTGGAATGACATTAGAGTGTGAGGGCAGCTGTGGCCCCAGATGGGCTCCCATATGCATCTGCCGAGCTTCAGACGAAACCATCTCAGCAGGAGGCACCAGCTCTCTACACACAAACGTTAAAGAAACAGTGTAATGTATAATGTAATTCATGCTTTCATAAATCATTACACACAGGCCTCAAACTGTGAGGAGGGGATCAGAATCTCTGGCAGTGTTGATTCTGTGGTTTCTGACACTGTATGACTCACTGGCAGCTATAAACACGGACTAAATTCAGGACAAACTTCAGACTATGACAATCAGTTCTCCTGTCCTCGCAGTAAGTACGGCTTGAGAACCATTTACCACACAGAGAAACCAAGCATGCAGATGTCTCTACACAGAACCTTTAGAGTAGGAGCTCCAAAGTTCCTGTTTTAGTTTGTGAAGCCAAAACATCATTTTATTCCATTATTCGACTTCCAGTTCTGCTGATGTTCTGAGCCAGAAACAAAAGTCAGTTTACATCAGACACAAAGCACGTCACGGCGTTCTGTAAAGACAGTAAACGGAGAACCTGTCCATGAACCGCGGCTCAAACTGAGCGGGAACGGCCTGCAGCCTCTGCTGCCCCTGAGCCAGGATCTGAGGGGTCATCGCCATCTGGTTCCTCATCATCAGCTCCTGCCTCTGCCTCAGCTCTGCACACAGAACACACAAAACGGTTCTCTTACACGGTTCTACCGTCTCTGGTTTGCAGAAGGAGGTTAAAAAGAGCCGCTGAGTACTTTTGGCATTAAGTCTGTGTTTCTTTACGCAGCGTCGTACGTCACCTCTGCTTTAATGTGTCATAATAAGGCTTATTTTAAAGTGTTAATACTGAACACATAAATACCTCCGAGTCTGCTGGGCTGCTCTGGCTTTCATGTCTTTAGATAAATCGATTGTTTGAGGGGTTAAACGCCACGTTGTGTTGATTTTCTAAGTGAACACTGAATTGTGGTTTTCCCTGCCAATATTAGAGCACAGTTTCTATTTATTTGCTTTATATGAGCATTTATTAAATATAAATGTAAATAAAAATATAAAACTTGCCAAATTTGACATTTTTTGTTTCATTTTTTTCTCAATATGTTAAATTTGGAAAATAGCCACTAACTGGGCATCAAAATAGGCAGAAAAAAGTCATAATTAAGTGTGGAGAGATCATTTCCACTGATTAATAGAGGTGAAATGTGACCAGACGCTTTAGCCCACGACTTTAACTTTTTTTTAAATTCCTAAACTTTTAATAAAATTTGTAAAAGAGTTTTCTTACGAACTTAGTTCTTAGTCTTAGTCTTAAGATCCTGCGTGAGCTTTAGTGAATCAGGCCCTGATACTCGACTGAGCCGCGCTTTCGTCCTGACGCTGCATGACGAGCTCGTTCTTAAATTCAATAAATAAAGGGGGTCTCAGATTTTTGCACAGCGCCGTTATGTTCCAGAATCAGACCAGAAGGTTCCGGTACCTCCAGCCGACATGCCGTTCACCAGCCGGTACCAGTGTTTCTCATCCAGAGCGCTCTGCTCCCCCAGAGCCGTCATCTTCCTCAGCTGCTCCCGCGGAGTCATCACAGCCTGACCTCTGACACACACACACACACACACACACACACACACACACACACACACACACACACACACACACACACACACACACACAGCAAGGTGTGTAATATGTCGTTTTAGTACACATTGAATTTTCACTTTCATTAAACAAGAACACAGACCAGTGTTCTACTGAGTTTGAGACCCCCAGGGTAAAATATTCCTCCAGTAAAAGTAGAAGTTCCTCCCTTTAGACCTCCACTGGAGTAAAAGTACTAAAGTATTTCCCTTCAAATGTACTTAAGTATAAAGTAAAAGTACTAAGAGAGTAATTCTGGCTCTGATGTCCTGTTATCATTTTTATAACCAGACTGGCTTCATGAACTCATTTCAGGTGAAAGTCCTCCAGCGTCTCTCTTGGTAAACCAGTCTTTTAATAGAACGTCATTAATTAGTGACGCTGACGTCTATTAAAATGATCAGAAGCACAAAACACTGAAGGTAAACAGTTTCCATCAGGGAGAACCGAGTGGCTCTGAAATCACTTTTTACACACAAGCAAAGTTTCAGTTTCAGATTTATTTACAACTTAGTTCCAAGTTTAAGTTGAATAAAAACTGGCTTTAAACTCAGGATCACAGATGAGCTCCTTTACTATGTTGATCTGTAGGCGTCTGTTCATAAACATAAACCAGCCCAAACTCATTTACTATAAAATGAAATGGTGTTTGTAGAAATTCAGAAAAAAGCCGCGTCAGTCTCGACTGCATATGTGGACATATTTCTATATTGAGCTCTATTTACACAAAGTTAGGTTAGTTCATCATTTATGTTGAACAGACTCTCCCAAAGTTTTACGCTGCTGCGCTGACGTTGAACCGCGTGCTGCACTGGGTCGGTATGACCAACAGGTCAAAACCAGCTCTAAACAAAGTGACCGCTGGGCCCTGATTGGTGCTCTGGCTTTGCGCTTCTTTCGTTTTGACATGTTACGTTTTTATACACACAGAAACCAAAAGGAACGACAGATTTCTCAAAATGTAGGAGGAAAAAGTCGGATATTAGACTCTGAAATGTAGTGGAGTGAAAGGAAAAAGACGCCCAGAACGGAGAAACTTCAGTACAGATACACCAAAAATACTAAAGTACAGAAACCAATTACATTTACTCAGTTACTCAGGTACTCAGGTACTGTGCACCAGTGGTCACTGCAGATCACTGTGACTCTGAGGGACTTTCACACAGTCTGTAAACAGGCTTTACGTGTTAGTGACGTAGTCTAATAGTATATTACGGGATTATTTGCTTATTTAAGCATAAGCAGTCATTTTCGATGAAAAGATGAGAAAAGATAATCACCTGTTTTTTCCTCTTCATTTATGGCAGCAGAACTTTGAAATTTTGACTTAGTGACTTTTCATCCTGACTTATTCTATCAAAATTCTGACATTTTCTAAAATTTATATCTCGACATCTCAAAATCTGGACTTTCTCAAATGAATGACTCACATTGACTTGTTCTCACTAAGTCACATGATGGAGATTTTAATATCGTTATTATCTCCAAATTCTGACATCAGTCACATTTTTTAAATAAATAAAAACTGCGAGTAATAAAATGATTATTCTTAAATAAAAGTCAAACATTTGACATACTAAGTCGAAAAACTGCGATAAGCTGCTGCCGGAAACCGAGACAGCAAACAAAGCTAACTGGCTTCCTTACGTTTCTAAATTTAGAACCAAAATTAAAACAGAAAAATTTAATCGAGTTAAATGATTAGCGTATTCACTGAAGGGAAGGTTTACTGATACCTGGTGCAGCTGCTCTCTGGTCACTTATCGGTCAGTAATACAGTCGACAGCCTGAAAATAGAAAAATAGAAATCGTCACATTTTGGCTTCCAGTTTCATTTTGAGACTCTCTGTTTTGCACTTATAGTCAAACAGGCTGCGCCTTTAATGTGTATTATGTAAATGAGCTCTGCTCTGATTGGCTGTGCCTCATTCTACCAAGCAGTCTGGCTGAAATCAGCATAGGTGGGCGTGGCTAAACTGCTGTAGGCTGAATAGGCACCTATAAGTATATTGTTGGTTTCTGTGACGTCACAAACCACATTAAACTTTTTTATTTACATAAAAGGGAGGAAAATGGACTTTTTTAAACACACAGGCTCATTTTGAAGTGTTTGTACTGTAAACACTTGCTGGCTGGATGTTCACTCTGCTGAGCTGATAAACAGCCGTGTGTGAAAGTTGGTGTTGTTGCTGATTTTCTGAGCGTGATTTTCTGAAGCTACACGCTACAGAGACTCACTACTGCACACTTTACTACACTATTCCCACTAAAAACCCAAAAAGGTGTATCCTGTGCACAATGTGTCTCCAGCATGTTAAACTCAGCAAAAGATCAAACTGTGCTCTAAAATGAGCAGAATAAATACCAGGCGTGAGGAAGGCTGCGAGCATTTATAACTATCATGATAAATTACGTCACTTTATGCTTTTCTGAGGTCGTCGGCGCTTTTAGAGCTGAATAAAAGTCTAAAGAAGGTTTGTATGCGTTGTTCTTGATAGTAGGTTTTACAAGGAGAAACAGACAAATGAATATAAATATCAATAAAAATGTGAGGTGCCGTCAAATTTCTTGAAACATCACGATATTATCGTTTCGCAATATCGTCCACCCCCCACGTTTGAGGGTGTTCTCTGTGGGGGAGGTGTGACATACTGTGTTTTCAGGGGTGCACAAACTTTTTCACAGTCTGGGTCGTGCCACTCTGATAACTCCACCAGTGCTGTACACCATTCTGAGTGTGAAAGAAGCCCCCCCCACACACACACAGCCCCCCACATTGTGCATGCATGTTCCCCCTCAGGTTCCTCCAGCTCGTCCCGTCTAATCTGGGCTGCTTTAATCCTCCTGTTAGTCCAGCAGCAGTCTGCCCGCAGCATCTGCTGACCTGCCTGTTTGCGTCCGGCCTGCTGTCCGCTAACCCGGCTATCCCGGCTAACCCCCCAGGTTAACGTCCAGCCCCCCCAGCCCCCCCAGGATCCTATTAGCTAAGTCCTGACTATACAGCACTTTAACGGGATGTGTTGGTGGTAATCCCTCAGTTTAGCGTTTTACCCTCAGCAAACCTGGCCTGTAAGCACAGCACACAATACAGCCTGAGCGATAAGCTCATTAGCCTCCATTAGCCTCAGGGATGTCCCCAAAACACCTCAGGGGTCGCACAAGCTTTATGGAGGGGAGGGGGGGGCCTGTGTCCACCGCACGGCCTGAAGACACCTTGCTGACTCTGCTTTACTGCCATAATTAAAGGGGAAATTAACCATTTTTCTTTCAATTTTGCCTAATTTGATGGTTAAGAGACAATCAATTAAACAGAGTCAGTCACAGCGGGTTCTCTGTTCTAGATAAACTGACCGAGTCAGAACCGCTCACAGTGGTGGTGATGGGAACCAGATGTCCCTCTAAAAGCTCCTCACAGTGGTGATGATGGGAACCAGACGTCCCTCTAAAAGCTCCTCACAGTGGTGATGATGGGAACCAGACGTCCCTCTAAAAGCTCCTACAGAAAGTTCCTACATGAGCTGGTTCTGAATTCACTGCCTGATGACTGAGACGCTGTTTTATGAGAGTTTAGAGAACTTCAACTCCATTCATGGTGGAGGGAGACATGCAGGGCGCTGTGCGGCAAAATAGTCCCCAAAGAAAACTCATTATTCCAGATTTTCCACTGTTTTCCATCATCAACATTCCATATAAACTCAGAAGACTCGTGTAGGTTCTCTGGTGGTTCTGGATGGTAAATAAAGTGTCTATATCTGTGTTGTAGTCATGGCGACGCCTGGTTCCCATCACCACCACTGGAAAGACGTCTGAACCGTTTCACACCAAACCCTCTGAACCTCTGATAACATCTCACACACTCAACTATGCAGAAATTCAGAAAAATTGGTGGAATTCTCCTTTAACGCAAGCCTAGAGTTGCTGTATTAAAGAGCCCGTAGCCATATATGAGGTTTGTGTAGGACGTGAACAGTCATAATTCATCTTTCTATCTCCATTTATCCTTTAACTTTAATTAACCAAACTGTTTTTACTGCTGAGTGATATGTAAATGAGCTCTGTTTTGATTGGCCGCTCTGTATTGCACCATGTTCAAAAAGCAGTCCTGGTTGAATCGCTCACAACCTCAGTGGGAGTGGACGGGGCTACACTGCTGTAGGTCTGAATAGGCCTACATATATATATATATGTCTTTGTACTGTATTTAGATGTGCTGGTTTTTGTGACATCACATGCACAGTGGATTCAGAAGGTGCTGTTTGGGCAGTTTATCTATGGACTGTATGTGTTGCGGAGTGCGTGGAGTGCTTGGATACTTTTGCAATGTTTACATACTACGTCAAACTCATGGAAAATCCATTTTTGGCGATATGGTCCCTTTAATGAGCGTATCCCACAGTGCAGTGCTGCAGGCAGACGCTGATCTGCACACATTGGAAAGTGCAGTGCGTGGCAGTGCCAGAACTGAAGCCATATCCAAGTCTCAGGATTTGCCTGCTGCTAATCTCATTAAAGGAATGAATTAAAGGAAAACTGCTGACGACTTCCATTGGGCCGTACATCAGAGCAGGTCATAATTAGGGAAGATGATAATCATCGTCTGCTCCACTGTATTCCCTCACAGCGATAATCCCATAAGAACGTCTCTTTATTCAGGTGATGGACACACATGACAGACTCCGGCTCACGTGCTGGAGCCGCCCGGCCGCTAGTTTAACAGCAACGCTGACACAGGCGTCTTAGTGCGTGGCTGTTATAATTCATGTGATTTTTCATTTTTATACCACTTTCTCTCTTATTAACGGCTTTTGTTTACTCTGGTTCACTCTTACTAATCATTCCGTCCTTTTAGTTTCATGCTGCTGTTTTCTTGTTTGATTTGAAGGGCCCATATCAGGAAAACCACCTCGCTTTTATAGAATCAAACTTAAAGCATTAACCACATTTTACATTTACATTTATGGCATTCGGCTGATGTTCTCATCCAGAGCCACTTACAGTTTGATCAGTTTACACAGGGAGGTGAAGGTGGTGTTAGGAGTCTTGCCCACAGACTCTTATTGGTATAGTGTAGGGCAGTTACCCAGGCGGAGCACTGAACCCCAGTTTACAGCATAGAAGGTGGAGGTATTACCCACTACACCAACCAACCGCTATATACCCACTACACTACACCAACCACTACATACCCACTGCACTACACCAACTACTATATACCCACTACACTACACTGACCGCTATATACCCACTACACTACACCAACCGCTATATACCCACTACACTATACCAACCACTATATACCCACTACACTACACCAACCACTACATACCCACTACACTACACCGACCGCTACATACCCACTACACTACACCGACCGCTATATACCCACTACACTACACCGACCGTTATATACCCACTACACTACACCAACCACTATATACCAACTACACTACACGACCGCTATATACCCACTACACTACACCGACTGCTATATACCCACTACACTATACCAACTACTATATACCCACTACACTACACCAACCGCTATATACCCACTACACTACACGACCGCTATATACCCACTACACTACACCGACCGCTATATACCCACTACACTACACAACCGCTATATACCCACTACACTATACCAACCACTATATACCCACTACACTACACCAACCACTATATACCCACTACACTACACCAACCACAACATACCCACTACACTACACTGAACGCTATATACCCACTACACCACACCGACTGCTGTATACCCACTACATTACACCGGCCGCTGTATACCCACTACACTACCCGACCACTATATACCCACTACACTACACCGACCGCTGTATACCCACTACACTACACCGACCGCTATATACCCACTACACTACACCAACCACTACATACCCATTACACTACACCAACTGCTATATACCCACTACACTACACCGACCACTATATACCCTCTACACTACACCGACCACTATATACCCACTACACTACACCGACCACTATATACCCTCTACACTTCACCGACCGCTATATACCCACTACACTACACCAACCGCTATATACCCACTACACTACACCAACCACTATATACCCACTACACTACACCAACCGCTATATACCCACTACACTACACTGACCGCTATATACCCACTACACAACACCAACCGTTATATACCCACTACACTATACCAACCACTATATACCCACTACACTACACCGACCGCTATATACCCACTACACTACACCGACCGCTACATACCCACTACACTACACCGGCCACTATATACCCACTACACTACACCGACCACTATATACCCACTACACTACACCGACCGCTATATACCCACTACACTACACCGACCGCTATATACCCACTACACTAACCAACCACTATATACCCACTACACTACACCGACCGCTATATACCCACTACACAACACTAACCCTTTTTAATTATTACTTAAATAAATAGTAAAATACAGATTTTATGTCACTGCATTTTAGTAAAAATGAGATAAAGTAATTGTTGCCGTGTGGTGACAGCGTGAAATAGAGGGGTGAGTTGTATCCAGTACAGCCTGCATATGAAAATCAAGCTGCAAACCAACCTTTGCTCGTGTGATGTCACAAAAACAAACCCATCGATCCATCTAGAGAGGGCTGCTGAGAGCAGTTTAGCCCCGCCCCTTCACTCTGAAGTTATAAGGAGTGTTTAGCACAGAGTCCATTTACATACATCAGTCTTAAAGGCACAGTAACATACACAGCCTGCTTATTTGTAAGGGATAAAGAGAGTCGTGTAAAATTCAATTACATCAATTGATCAATTTATCAATTGATACATAAAAGCACACGCACATCATAAGTGGACCTTAATGCAAGGAGAATGCAGGATGTGGGCTTTTAAATACATTGTGAAACCATTAGAACCGAAGGTTCTGTGCAGGAACATTTTTCATCATCAAGGTACAATAAGTGTAAATGTTCCTCAAAGCTCCAGCAGTGGGTTTAAGGTCTGATTGTGGAGCTTAAATCAGGTTCTCCAGGTGAAAAGTTGGTATTTGTTCCTTTTCATAACCGAATGTTTTAAAACAGAGCAGTAGAGTAAAAGCCTGGAGGCGAGGCGAGGCGGGTGTGTGGAGTCAGTCCAGCTTAGAACACATCATTTCAGTGGATTATGGTTCAGTTATGTTCCCTGACTGAAGGGACTGAGATGGACCCCTGAGGGTCCCACCCCAGTGATAACAGGGGAACTGACCCAGAGACAGTCTAGTACCTTCAATTCTGAGAGTGAAGCTGCAATGTATATGTACTAAAGTGGCAACATAAATAAAATGTTTATTATTATGATAATGATGATGATTATTATTATAATTATTATCATAAGTAGTGGCAATTGAGTCATCAATACATAAAGTTGAGTCTAAAATGCCATTGAGATGTATGTGATTTGCCTCAAATATGATTTTTTATATTATACCTTTATAAAGTATGAAAACCTTTCAAGCACAGCCGTAAAAACACACGTTCCTCAGCCACGGTCACTTTTCTGCAGCTGTGAATATTTGATGTATGAAGAATAACAACGTACAGAACTGTATACATTCTGTACGGAGCTCCTTTATGAGCAGACAGTAATAGAGTATCATCCTCCGTACGCGCCGCACCGCTCATCACAATGACAGATCCAGCTGAATCATATTCAGCCCTGAGTTGAACCTTTGAAGGTTTATATGATTCGGAGAAGCTCGCTGGTTTACGCGGAGCTCTGTGGAGCTCAGTCGCGTGTGCGATTAGTGTGCTGTGCTCTTTATGATCTCATAGACTGTTTACAGTTATGCCCCCTAAGCCGAGGTGTCTGAACAAGACTAAATGTAGAAAATCTAATATTACTTCGGGACACATCAGTACAGGACAATAACAATACAAAAATACACAAGAGAATCCATAAATAATAGGAATATTTTTATCGGTTAGGAAAAAGTACTAAATATCACCTTTATTAGAGAAATAAAAATGCATTTTTCATCACACACCAGCTGTTATTCTTAAAAAAAAACCTTGTTGTAGCCAAAAGTGTCACAAATCCATGTATAGCATTAAATATATATATCGTCGCTGTAGGAAGAAAACCTTATATCTCCATTTTTGCTGTTTTTCAGTTTTTGACATAATGTGAAAATGCCTGTTGCCCTTTACATTGTGTGTAAATTTCATGATGAATGGATCAAAACAAATGGGCCAAACTGTGTTGGGAAGACGCCTGGTTCCATTGACTTACATTGACAGTAGAGTAGGTTTTTTCTTCTCCTGTAAAGTTCCCGTTTTAGAGATACAAGGTTTTCTTCCGACAGCAGCGATATATATATATATATATATATTTAGTCCACATTTTTCTTGTTTATTTCCTGAGTCATAATGAAAAATTTTTTACATAAATTATAAAATGTGCCAGATCTTCTGCACAGGCTGTATTTTATGCTTTATTTTTTCCCCCAGTGTGAAAATAAAGAATCATTGTGTGCTAAAATGTGGAGTGTGCTTTCTGTAAATGGTTTGTTACCTTTAAGCAAATGTAATTATAATTTTAAAACTAAATAAGAATAAATAAATACATAAACAAACTATTCAGAGATTTGGGATCAGTAGTCTTATTAATAACTGTTGTACGGTGAATTAAAACAATCCACCAAAACATAAACCGATGGCTTATCACACTTCAATCACTCAATCAAGCAAACTGTAATGATCTATTTACAGTCACCATCAACAAGATTTGATCACCAAATGTATTATTTATAATTTATACCTTTATTCCATGTATCACTAGTGCATTATCAGTGCTGTTCAGCTTTCGCCACTGCAGCTCTGCTCATCATCGAGCACGTCACCCCGTCCTACACGCCTAAGAGGATGGTTCCTCAAGGGTTCTTCGGCAAAGAAATTGTTTGTTATACAACAATTTTTCAAAAGGGTTCTATATAGGACCAAAAAGGGTTCTTCTGTTGTTACATGCTCGACTATAGAAGAACCCCTTTTGGTGCTACAAAAAGCGTCTATATAAAACCTCTACAACCACATTCTTCATCAGTCTGAAGAACCGTCTGTTTGAGTGTGCAAACTGTTTGGAACCTGTAGAACATTACCATCATATCATACATGTATCTACTATATATCACCATATGTATTTCAGCGTTTTTCAGTTTTTGACATAATCTGAAAAGGCCTGTTGTCCTTTACATTGTATGTAAATTTCATGAGGAATGGGCCCAAAGAAACGGCCCAAAATGACCCTTTAAAAAATTCTGGCTCCATTGACTTCCATTAAAAGTAAAGTAGATTTCTTCCTTCTCCTGTAAAGTTCCCGTTTTAGGGATATGAAGTTTTATATATATATATATATATATATGTGTGTGTGTGTGTGTGTGTGTGTGTGTGTGTAATCTGAGGAGGCAGATTACTGCAGAGAGCAGTGCAGTGTTTTCCAGAGAGTCTGAGTGAAGGATAAAGCAGAGGGGTCACCACACACTCACCTCTGGTCCAGCGCCAGGTCAGCGAGATCTCTCTGGACCTCCTCAGCCGGACGGATGAGGCCTCTGCACAAACAGCAAACAAACAAAACCAGTAAAGCCCGTCCGCTCTCGACCGGACGCCAGCAGAACCCCTCTGGAAGCAGCTTGCTCTAGACTTCGGGCCTTCTTCGGGCCTTCTTCTTCTTCTTGTGTGAGGAGCTGTGGTGCGCTCGGTGCCAGATACCTGCCTTAACTAAAAAAGACCTTTAAATACAGATTGCTTTTATCTCCATTAGCTGGCCTTATCTCGCTGCCTAAGCCCTCCCTGCACTGACATCACGATCAGCGATACTGAGTCCAACTGCGCGCGGGACGCTGCTCTGAAATGTAATTAAGAGCACTGCCTAAGCATGCAGGATAAACCTCTTTCAACATCTACCTCACTAATCCCCTGTTAGCGCCCTAAGGCCGCGGGTAAGACACCTAAATGCTCGGACTCCCTTCCCCAACCACCGCTTTTAAACTCTTCAAGCCTTTCCAGCTTCCTTCTGGGCCAAGAACTCACCCTAAAATTTCAGATCAGGCACTTTTAAAGTTATTACAGCTATTCCGCGCCTGGAGTTCCCCTTTTAAAACACACGGCTGCTGCGGGATGATCTGCTCAGACGGGTTAATCTGACAGTTAGCGCTCACCACCCGCTTACTGCCCAATCTGCACCACCTAGACTTATATTTTTAATACTGAGGGGATAAGGGGAATTAGTCTAAGGGGTAAGTGTGGACACGGGCAGGTGGATTTGGGGTTTGGGGTGTTTTTTTTAGAGGTTTTCCCCTCAAAATCAGACACTTGTGACCAGGCTGGCGCTGAGCATCCGTCCCCTGCAGGGATAAGCAGGCTGGGGGTCAGTTTTGGGGCCTGTTTTGCTGTTTAAACAGCTATTTTACTGATTAGCACCGCGTTAAGCCACCACAGCGCCGCTACACAAGCATATTCCACGGATAGAAATCAAACGTGCACAAGTTTCCCGCACAAACAGGCAGGCGGGCGGCCGCTGCTGCTGTTTTTATGTTCGCTAACGTACTTCAGTCCATGTTTGTGGATTAAAGCGTATCACACCGCGTCAGAAACCGCACAAACAAGTCAGTTAGAGATGCTGAACCGCGGCACGTGCCCTGAGGAGAGGCACGCAGTTAGCAACATGCTAATCGCTAACACAAGCTACGTGTTAGTAGCCTCATGGCTCCAGTGCTAAAACAACAGAAGTGAAGCTCAGACACCAGAAATTGTTTCAGTAGTTAATAGTCTATTACGTTTGGGGTGCAGAGGGAAAACCGTGAAAACGGTGGCTTTGGAAAAAGCGAACAGCTCCGACTGACTTACAGCTGCGAGCTAACACACAGTTAGCATCCAGCATTAGCGGAACGCGCAGACGTTTGTCAGAATCGGTGATTGCGGCGCAGACGTCCTCAGCAGCCGAGAGAACGGTTCACAGCTGTTCTTCAGGACAAAGAGTCTGTTTCAGCCCATAAAACATTACATAACATCAGAACAGCGAAATAAACAGAGGCGCCGGGCTCAGAACGGGCTGCTAGCTATGAATCGGTTCTGCTACGTATGTGTAACTCACTCAGTCTTACGAGTTTGATCAATTCCATCTGATTTCATTTAACGGAGTATTGATTGGATCAGGGTTGTCCAAACAGGCCAGACTGTACTGTGGCGAAATACCTGAGGGCCAAATTATCATTCACAAAAGATTCATACAGTGTCCGAAACCACGTAAACAAGCATGTGGCCGCTGTCGGAACAAAACCTCGTACCTCCATTTTTGACGTTTTCCAGTTTTTGACGTCATGTGAAAATGCCCGTTGCTGTTTAAATTGTATGTACAGTTTAGAACGAATGGACCAAAATAAACGGCCCAAAATGACTTGGAAAAAATTCCGGTTCCACTGACTTCCGTTAAAAGTAAAGTGAGTTTTTTCCCTCTCCTGTAGTTCCCATTTAGGAGATACGAGGTTTTCTTCTGACAACAGCGACATTAGAGATGCTGAACACCTCCACATGCTTTGAGGAGAGGCTTATGCAGTTAGCAATGTGCTAATTGCTAGCACAAGCTACTTTAGCTCTGCGAGCTAGCGGCAGTTAGCATCCACCGCTGGCAGAAACTGCAGATGTGCATCAGATTCACGGCTTTAACTGCTCATAAAGCATGACTGTAGTGGTCAGAATGGCCTGTTGGTCAGTTATGTTATGAATCTGTAGGTTAGAAGAGCAGAGTTCTCGCTGCATGTGGCCGCTGTCGGAACAAAACCTTGTATCTCCATTTTCAACATGTTTCAGTTTTTGACGTCATGTGAAAATGCCGGTTGCCCTTTACATTGTCTGCTAGTCTCATAATGAATGGACTAAAATAAACGACCCAGAGTGACTTGGAAAAAATTCTGGTTCCATTGACTACCATTAAAAGTAAAGTAGGTTTTTTCCTTCTCCTGTAAAGTTCCTGTTTAGGAGATACGAGGTTTTCTTCTGACAACATCGACATGTTCAATTCAATTCTGATTTAATTTAAGGAAGTATTGATTAGATCAGGACTTTCGATGGGGGCCCGATCGTATCATGCCAATAACTACAAGGGCTGGAATATTATTTTACAAATGATTCAAAACACTGAGTTTTCAAAATATCAGCTCACAGAATATCAACTTGAGCTTGAACCTCTTCTCGACTGGGTCCATTGTCCCATTTGGGCCAGACATGATGATCATATTCAGACCTGCGCCAATTCAGGGCCAGATGTAACGCTGGTCTTTGCTCATCTGGGCCAGTTTTAATCTGTTTTGGAGCTGATCCATAAAACAGATCCGTTCCGGTATTGGGCTAGCTCTGCTTTGCGGATCCGGACCGGGTGCAGTGCTACATTTGGGCTTAATCAGGCGCAGTGTACGTCTGTTGTCTGGGGAGCTTTCCTGCTGTGTTTCCTATCACTGAGTCAAAGATGCACGAGGCTTCTTTACTGCTGAATTGATCAGAGCAGTTTGGATCAGTGAGCACCGATAGCAAATCATTAAACTGTTTACGAGGAACAACAAACATTAAAAATCTTTACATCTGTGGCTTTGTTAGATCCTGACGTTTACATATCAAATAAACACAGCGACCTTATTCAGAAATCACTGCGTTAGAGGAGAAGATCACATTAATCAGCATAATCTTACAGCACTGCTGCCCCCATCAGGTGAGAGGAGGAACTGCAGCGCACTGGCTGGAGGGCCACTAATAACACCCTGTAAAACAGAAGACAGGGGCCGAGGAAATCTGTCTGAGGGCCCGTTTGGCCCTGGGGCCGGACTTTGGACACGCCTGGAATAGATAAACAGAGTATTGGAGATTTTGTGTTTGTGTTTATTGTGATTTTGGCCTCGTCTTTGTTCAGATAAACAGCTTTCAGATAATTTTCCCTTCACGTTACTGGTCACATGCAAAACGCTGCTTCCTGTGGCTCATTATTCGCGTGTGATCACACAAATGGTTTTCACGTGACCACGCGTTCCACTCCATTTTAATGGGATCCATTTTTTAATCACGTTTTTTTTTGTGATCTCATGTTTTTCATATTTTCTTTCATAGAACCGTGTTTTACATCTCTTGTTCTGCATGATCAAACATTTCTCAGATATTTTATCTTATGTTTTATATTTCATTTTTTTGACGTAATTACATTTTACTGCAATTCTTTTCACGATAAATATTGTGTCTGTTTATTCACGTGTGATATTTGTGTTTTTTATTTACTCTTTACACAGTAGACCATATAATAAACAATACATCAAGCTGTTTTTCCCCATTTTCTAGTATCACTGTGTTTATAAATGGCCAGGGAATTTTGCTTTGGCCAAAAACAGACGCATTGAAACATTCCGGGTTCAGCGCACTTTCAGATCAACAGTTAATTGAACCTCCCTGGCTGACCAGAGGACTTCAGCACTACTGTGTGATCATTATGGTCAACCTGGCCTATTCTGGACTAAGAGTTCAAACCCAGTGCTGATCCTGTACAGTGTTAGGTCCAGGATTAATGCTGCAGTGCTGTCATGCGGTCAGCAGCAGCGCCGGACGCAGAGCCAGTCAAAAAAAGGAGGAAGAGGCTAATAAAGCGGTCAGGACTGACCGTGGGCAGACCCTGAGGAGGTGTGAGGAGGTGCTGGTTGATCAGTCTCCCCACTGTAAGCCCTTAAAGAGGGATTTGAGTGCGGCGCGTGTGCCGTGTGTGTGGCCAGCGCTCTGAGGCGAGGGGATCACCGCGGGTTTAACCTTAAACTCATCTGTCTCAAACACACAAGCCCCCGATTTAACGATGACCAACATAAACACTGCCTGCAGGACCCACAGCCCACAGCTGATACTACCTGGTGCAAATGAAGGATTTAATTAAATCTTTTCATTTTCATTTTATTTTAATTGTGTAACATTGATTGACCGTATTATGTTGATTTATAGCAGATCATTAAAGATCATTTAATGCCTTTAATCATTTCATTATGATGAACGTGGTGTAACACAGACACTGATCTAAAGCAGGTAACGACAGCTTAACTTTACTATTAGTATAACAGGTACTACTAGCTTACGACTGATTGGTCGGCGTTACTGCTACTGAGAGCTGATTGGTTAGAGTTACTGCTACTGAGAGCTGATTGGTTAGCGTTACTGCTACTGAGAGCTGATTGGTTAGTGTTACTGCTACTGAGAGCTGATTGGTCAGTGTTACTGCTACTGAGAGCTGATTGGTTAGTGTTACTGCTACTGAGAGCTGATTGGTTAGATTTACTGCTACTGAGAGCTGATTGGTTAGTGTTACTGCTACTGAGAGCTGATTGGTTAGAGTTACTGCTACTGAGAGCTGATTGGTTAGAGTTACTGCTACTGAGAGCTGATTGGTTAGAGTTACTGCTACTGAGAGCTGATTGGTTAGCGTTACTGCTACTGAGAGCTGATTGGTTAGTGTTACTGCTACTGAGAGCTGATTGGTTAGCGTTACTGCTACTGAGAGCTGATTGGTCAGCGTTACTGCTACTGAGAGCTGATTGGTTAGTGTTACTGCTACTGAGAGCTGATTGGTTAGTGTTACTGCTACTGAGAGCTGAGTGGTTAGAGTTACTGCTACTGAGAGCTGATTGGTTAGAGTTACTGCTACTGAGAGCTGATTGGTTAGTGTTACTGCTACTGAGAGCTGATTGGTTAGTGTTACTGCTACTGAGAGCTGATTGGTTAGTGTTACTGCTACTGAGAGCTGGTTGGTTAGAGTTACTGCTACTGAGAGCTGATTGGTCAGTGTTACTGCTACTGAGAGCTGATTGGTTAGAGTTACTGCTACTGAGAGCTGATTGGTTAGCGTTACTGCTACTGAGAGCTGGTTGGTTAGAGTTACTGCTACTGAGAGCTGATTGGTCAGTGTTACTGCTACTGAGAGCTGATTGGTTAGTGTTACTGCTACTGAGAGCTGATTGGTTAGTGTTACTGCTACTGAGAGCTGATTGGTTAGAGTTACTGCTACTGAGAGCTGATTGGTTAGCGTTACTGCTACTGAGAGCTGATTGGTTAGCGTTACTGCTACTGAGAGCTGATTGGTTAGCGTTACTGCTACTGAGAGCTGATTGGTTAGAGTTACTGCTACTGAGAGCTGATTGGTTAGAGTTACTGCTACTGAGAGCTGATTGGTTAGAGTTACTGCTACTGAGAGCTGATTGGTTAGTGTTACTGCTACTGAGAGCTGATTGGTTAGCGTTACTGCTACTGAGAGCTGATTGGTTAGAGTTACTGATACTGAGAGCTGATTGGTTAGTGTTACTGCTACTGAGAGCTGATTGGTTAGAGTTACTGCTACTGAGAGCTGATTGGTTAGTGTTACTGCTACTGAGAGCTGATTGGTTAGAGTTACTGCTACTGAGAGCTGATTGGTTAGTGTTACTGCTACTGAGAGCTGATTGGTTAGAGTTACTGCTACTGAGAGCTGATTGGTTAGAGTTCCTGCTACTGAGAGCTGATTGGTTAGAGTTACTGCTACTGAGAGCTGATTGGTTAGAGTTACTGCTACTGAGAGCTGATTGGTTAGTGTTACTGCTACTGAGAGCTGATTGGTTAGCGTTACTGCTACTGAGAGCTGATTGGTTAGCGTTACTGCTACTGAGAGCTGATTGGTTAGCGTTACTGCTACTGAGAGCTGATTGGTTAGAGTTACTGCTACTGAGAGCTGATTGGTTAGTGCTACTGCTACTGAGAGCTGATTGGTTAGTGTTACTGCTACTGAGAGCTGATTGGTTAGCGTTACTGCTGCTGAGAGCTGATTGGTTAGTGTTACTGCTACTGAGAGCTGATTGGTTAGTGTTACTGCTACTGAGAGCTGATTGGTTAGTGTTACTGCTACTGAGAGCTGATTGGTTAGTGTTACTGCTACTGAGAGCTGATTGGTTAGAGTTACTGCTACTGAGAGCTGATTGGTTAGTGTTACTGCTACTGAGAGCTGATTGGTTAGAGTTACTGCTACTGAGAGCTGATTGGTTAGTGTTACTGCTACTGAGAGCTGATTGGTTAGTGTTACTGCTACTGAGAGCTGATTGGTTAGAGTTACTGCTACTGAGAGCTGATTGGTTAGAGTTACTGCTACTGAGAGCTGATTGGTTAGTGTTACTGCTACTGAAAGCTGATTGGTTTGCGTTACAATCAATATAATCACAATAAACCCAATCACAATCAGCCTAATCACAATAAAACCAATCACAATCAGTATAATCACAATAAACACAATCTCATTAAAAATAATAAATAAAAAAGACAATAAACACAATCACAATCAAAAAAGCAGTGGTCAGTGCCCACAGTGGACCGAGGATGGACAAACCACACTCCTGCAGCTGGCAGGTCCATCACAATCAGAGACTTTATCTGAGAATTAACCAGATTAATACTTGTGATTAATAACTGGACTGTCTTTGCGTTGACTGTGTGCAGCCTGTAGGGGGCAGAATGGCTGATACTGTTGACACTGCAACTCCTCAAAGATGGCATCAATAAACAAACACTACTCACTGCTGCCCTCTAAAGGCCACACAGCGTCAGGACACAGATTCCAGCCCATCAGCTCTCAGCTCCCGTATCTGATCCTGCAGCACCCACATCACTTCCTGCTTGTTGCCATGTGAACATGAGTGTAAAGTCTACCCACTGAGGATCAGTTCAGAGCAGAGCTGCTCCGTCCTGGAGCTGGAGATCTCCACCCTTGACAGCTCAGGTGAGCACACCTGGCTCTGATACTCAGACGTCCCTGAAGACCTTCATTACCTGCGTCAGGTGAGCTGGATCAGGATTAGAGCATTCAGCCTTCAGCAGTTTAGCCCCGCCCATTCAGCATACAGCAGCTTAGCCCCGCCTATTCAGCCTACAGCAGTTTAGCCCCGCCCATTCAGCATACAGCAGTTTAGCCCCGCCTATTCAGCCTACAGCAGTTTAGCCCCGCCTATTCAGCCTACAGCAGTTTAGCCCCACCCATTCAGCCTACAGTAGTTTAGCCCCACCCATTCAGCCTACAGCAGTTTAGCCCAGCCCATTCAGCCTACAGCAGTTTAGCCCCGCCCATTCAGCCTACAGCAGTTTAGCCCCGCCCATTCAGCCTACAGCAGTTTAGCTCCGCCCATTCACACTGAAGTCTAAATGCTGTTTAAGGTGTTTTTCTAGACTTGTGTTGTTGATAATAATTCAGTATTCCAGTCTAACCTAATTAATGTGGTTGCTATGGTGATGCAGTGGGAAGCAGAGCGGAGGAGCAGAGCACAGTGACGTCTGGAATCTTCTCCTCCCCTCGTGACTTTTAATCAGTCTAATTTCCAACATCAGGTCAGGAATAAACTCAGTCCAGACAAAGTGTCCCGTTCAGGACGTCCGGCTGTTCTGCTGACCGCCGGAGGAGAACGACTCACACAGCCTGGAACCCTCCGACTACAGACATCGGCACTGCAGGTAAACAGACTTTTAACGTCAGTCTCTGCCATCATCACTGTATCAGTACAGTTATACTGTATATATCTTTTATCTTGGCTTTGGAATAAAAATGATACTTTATTTTATTCATTCATTATTTAATTATTCAAGCCAGGCATTAAAACTGAATTTCTTTGTTTAGTATTTATTAGTTCCTTATTCGTCATTCATCTGACACATTTCTTAACTGGGAAAGCCAGTTTTAACTTATTTCTAATTTAAGTAGGAAACCTTCGCTGAAATATTGAAATTTGTATTTAATTTTTATTTGTATTTATTTATTTACTTATGCTTTTGCTTTTTATTTCATCATTTTAAATTTTTTTTTTTGTAAAATGTATATTTTAGAAGGGAAAAAAACCTCAATGAGATAAAAAAAATTGTTTATTTAATTTAGAAGGAAAACATGAGTGAGATTTTAATCATACTAATACTAATACTACTACTACTACTACTACTACTAATAATAATAATAATAATAATAATTTGTAACTGACTGTTGTTGTGGTGATCTGATTGTTCCAGGTGTGGCAAAAATGCAGGTGTGTTTGGTGGTCATTTTGCCCCTCCTGTGGCCCCTGATTAATGCTCAGGTGCCCCACTGGGGTCCCTGTCCTGAACCCGTCACCCAACCGGCCTTCAACTTCAAACTGGTACAGTTTAACAGCCTTTAACCCTTTAAACCACAACTGCATTAATTCCTTATTGACTGTGAATTATTCAGTATCTACTGTGAATTATTCAGTATCTACTGTGAGTGATTCAGTATGTTTTATGCATTATTCAGTAACTGGTGTGAAACTAAAGTGTAAGTTGTGTGTTGATGTACTGAAGTGTATATCGTTGTGATCTGTGTGTTTACAGTTTATGGGTCGGTGGTTTGAGATCGCTAAACTGCCGGCCCAGTTTGAGAAAGGACGCTGCATTGAGACCAACTTCACTTTACAGTTTGATGGAACCGCTCGCGTCCTGAGCTCTGAGATCCTGTGAGTGTTAGAGAACAGAGAGAACCCAGATTCAGCCAGTTTCCCTTCACCCTGACCCCCATGTGGACCATCAGACCAAGTCTGGCTTCTTTAGTTTTTACAGTGCAGCTATGAGGCTAATGTAGCTAACAAGTAATGGAAGCTAATTAGCATTCGCAATAATGCTGCGCTGGTGTGAGTGGATCAGACAGCAGCTCCAGAGCTGAAACTGAGGAAGCCAGTAAAGTGTCCACTGCTTTATCAGTCTGAGTGACTAAAGCTGCTTCCTCTCTATCGCTGCAGTAAAGGGGAGCTGAGGACGATGGAGGGGACGGCAGTGGTGGAGGACAAAAAGAACCCGGCTAAACTCGGCATCAGCTTTTCATACGGTGAGAACCACACGGAACCTCAGGAACACAGGAGCTCTGTGCTCAACCCCGTCGTCACATGCAGCTAATCTGATTCACAGTAATGAAATTATTGATTAGTGGCAGCGGCCAGTGCACACAGCGTTCAGTCCACACAGCGGTCAGTCCACACAGCGGTCAGTCTACACAGCGGTCAGTCTACACAGCGTTCAGTCCACACAGCGGTCAGTCTACACAGCGGTCGATACAAACAGTAGTCAGTCTACACAGCGTTCAGTCCACACAGCGGTCAGTCCACACAGCGGTCAGTCCACACAGCGTTCAGTCCAAACAGTGGTCGATCCAAACAGCAGTCAGTCTACACAGTGTTCAGTCCACACAGCGTTCAGTCCAAACAGCGGTCGATCCAAACAGCAGTCAGTCTACACAGCGTTCAGTCCACACAGCGTTCAGTCCAAACAGTGGTCAATCCAAACAGCAGTCAGTCTACACAGTGTTCAGTCCACACAGCGTTCAGTCCAAACAGTGGTCAATCCAAACAGCAGTCAGTCTACACAGTGTTCAGTCCACACAGCGTTCAGTCCAAACAGTGGTCAATCCAAACAGCAGTCAGTCTACACAGTGTTCAGTCCACACAGCGTTCAGTCCAAACAGTGGTCAATCCAAACAGCAGTCAGTCTACACAGTGTTCAGTCCACACAGCGTTCAGTCCAAACAGCGCTCGATCCAAACAGCAGTCAGTCTACACAGCGTTCAGTCCAAACAGTGGTCAATCCAAACAGCAGTCAGTCTACACAGTGTTCAGTCCACACAGCGTTCAGTCCAAACAGTGGTCAATCCAAACAGCAGTCAGTCTACACAGTGTTCAGTCCACACAGCGTTCAGTCCAAACAGTGGTCAATCCAAACAGCAGTCAGTCTACACAGTGTTCAGTCCACACAGCGTTCAGTCCAAACAGCGGTCAATCCAAACAGCAGTCAGTCTACACAGTGTTCAGTCCACACAGCGTTCAGTCCAAACAGTGGTCGATCCAAACAGCAGTCAGTCAACACAGCGTTCAGTCCACATAGTGTTCAGTCCAAACAGCAGTCAGCGCACATGGCGGTCGGTCCAAACAGCAGTGAGTCCACACAGCAGCTGATCTAAACAGCGGTCAGTCCACACAGTGGTTCGCCCAAACAGCGGTCGGTCCAAACAGCGGTCAGTCTATATAGCATCAGAAAGGGCTCTGCAATTGCTTTATTATGCTGATGAAGATGTGATGACAGTAGTAAATCATTCACTCACATCCTCAGAAGACGCTCCTTCACCGAGTTTGCACCAAGTTTACACAGAGGTTATACTGTTTACACTGAGTTTACACTGAGTTTATACTGTTTACACCAAGTTTACACTGAGTTTATACTGTTTACACCAAGTTTACACTGAGTTTATACTGTTTACACTGAGTTTATACTGTGTACACTGAGTTTACACCGAGTTTATACTGTTTACTCTGAGTTTACGAGTTTACAGAGTTTATACTGTTTACACCGAGTTTACACTGAGTTTATACTGTTTACACCAAGTTTACACTGAGTTTATACTGTTTACACTGAGTTTATACTGTGTACACTGAGTTTACACCAAGTTTATACTGTGTACACTGAGTTTACACCGAGTTTATACTGTTTACTCTGAGTTTACACCGAGTTTATACTGTTTACACTGAGTTTGCACCGAGTTTACACTGAGTTTACACCGAGTTTATACTGTTTACTCTGAGTTTACACAGAGTTTATACTGTTTACACTGAGTTTGCACCGAGTTTACACTGAGTTTACACCGAGTTTATACTGTTTACTCTGAGTTTACACAGAGTTTATACTGTTTACACTGAGTTTGCACCGAGTTTACACTGAGTTTACACCAAGTTTATACTGTTTACACTGAGTTTGCATTGAGTTTATACTGTTTACACTGAGTTTACACTGAGTTTATACTGTTTACACTGAGTTTGCATTGAGTTTATACTGTTTACACTGAGTTTACACTGAGTTTATACTGTTTACACTGAGTTTACACTGAGTTTATACTGTCTACTATCCAAATCCCCAAGTCTTCCAGCTTCCTTGCCGTACTGACGCTGTTCTCTGTGTTTCAGTTCTGCCGTACACGCCGTACTGGATCATCTCCACCGACTACATCAACTCCGCGCTGGTCTACTCCTGCACTGACGTCCTGAGGCTCTTCCATGTGGATTTCGCCTGGATCCTGGGCCGCAGCCGCTCCCTGCCGGAGTCCACCATCAACCACGGCAAAGAGGTTTTCACCAAAAACAACATCGACGTGAGTCGGATGGTGGCCAGCAGGCAGCAGGGCTGCGACAAACTCCCCTGAGACTCGAGATGCACCGTAAAGCCCCTCAGGAAGTTCATCTGACATCTTCCTTCAGAACTCCACTCAGGAGCTGATGGGGCCCCCACTCGGACCCCAGCGACGCTGAGAACTACAGCATGTCCCACTCTCCATTCTGCACAAGCAAAAAGATCAGTCCAAACATTTCACAGAGAAATATTTATACATAATCTAGATTTGATGAACAGTTTGAGATCTGAGACTAATGCAGCTAACAATGGACCCCTATAGCCCACCAGCTAGCACTCTGCGGACTATACGCCTTATATCTCCCACAGGGTCACACACATTTACTCTAGACGGCGAAACACATCTTGCTTCTGATTGTGCAAAAGTTTGAACACCCCGGGGGTGTCTCTCCAAGCAGGATATCTCAGTTAGCCAGATAAGGTCAGAGACGAAGAGTGTCCAACATGAATGTCTCTCAGCTCTTTTCTGATTGGACAGGCTTGACTTTGGACTTAAGTTATCAGGTTAAGTGAGAAATCCTGCTTTGTGACACGCCCCCTGTTCTGTTCTCTGCAGAGACACCTGCTTATTTTAATACAGAATTACTGGTTATTTCCTGAGTTTAACAGGAAACTGGGGAAAAAACACATGTGGCCTGTGCAAAAGTTTGTACTTTATTTTTTACCTAAATATGCAAATGAGCAGAAATCGTTGCTCTACAATCTGCAGAAAAATGTCATTTCAGCGAGTCTCTGCAGGGGTGTGCTAACTTATTCACACACAGAAAACGAACAGCCTGAAATAAGACGGGGGCGCCAAGACTTTTTCACAGACATTGGCTGTGTGTATTATGAGGTTGGCAGTGCGCCAAACGACCCTTTCTAGCACCTTTATTAATAAGAGTGTGTAAATACAGCGCTGTGAAAAAGTCTTAGTCCCTCTGAGAAAATGATTGATGCTGTTTGTTTGGGCAGTAAACAGTTATTTGCTGATAAAAACACTAACATCACAATAAACATAAACAAACAACCCGCTAGGAGCGTTTTGTGTGAGTGTGTTGTCTTAACCCCGGCTTTCCCAAATCTCTACTGCAGAGAATTCTGTGATTCCCTGGATCGTTTCCTAAAGAATTAACGCCGAACGTGAATGAACGAACCCACACCAGAAGAAACGGCGAATCGTGATCGTCAGAGCTCCGCCTTCGGTTCCGACCAGGAATGTCAAAACTCCGTTGCAAACACGTGAACATTGTGAGATTTTTTCACATGTATGAAGTGTGTGGGTTCTGAGGAGAAAGGGATTTGGGAAGAATGGACTGTCCAGTATTTACAGTTACCATCAAACACCCTCCTTATATAATCAATACTTTCCTAATAAATCACATCAGATGGAACTGAATAACCCCGCGTGAAGGCCAGGAACCCATGTTCTTTAAACCTACAGGTCATCGCCGTCCTTAAAACACAAGTACTCCCGTTTTTACTGTTATTTGAAGCGCAGCTACTGTCCTCTACACTGTGTGAGCATTTCATGATGGATGGAATGAAAGAAATGCGAATAAAACCTCTTCATTAACTTCCACTGACAGTGAAGGAGGTTTTCACCCTCCTCATTTTGGAGACACTTGTTTTTCTTTGGACGGAGACGATGTAAGAATTTATTCTGAAGTTCTGGTGTTTTTACTGTTAAACACACTCACTGTGCAGATATTCTCACAGACAGACAGACAGACAGACAGACAGACAGACAGACAGACAGGATGCTGTTTATTATCTCATCATCAGCTCATTGACTAAACTCAAATCAGGAGCTCGTGAGATTAGAATCACTAACCGCCCTCATGTGAGTCTGAGTGTGTGCAGGCCTGATCACTCACTCACTGCTGTACAGCACCACCATGTGGCCGCACTGAGGACTGCAGGCTGCCTAGTGATCCAGCGCCTTGGGTCCTCAAATCACTTTAAAATATCTTCACACGGCTTAATCCAGCTTTAACAGTCTGATCCCATTCAGTGTTTAATGTCTGCAAATTAATAACTGACCATTTTCATCGCAAAGAAACAGAACCACCTGCCACATGAAGTTTGGTAATAACTTTAACGGTTTAAATTTCTGGGGTGAACCTGAGGTCAAGGATGAAGACGTTAGTAAATCTGAAGAGAACAGGAGGCATAAATTCTCCAACTTCAGACCAGATGATCTGCACTTTTACTCTACGAGCTGAAACTGGGACTACAGATGAACATATAAGCGCACAGTGGTGCACAAACGTTCCTGGTCCAATTGTTTGAGTAGAAGTGGAAAAAATCAACACTGAAAAATAATAAACCAAGAATGTGCCACATCCACACAGGCCATATAAACACCCCCCAGTATGTAAAACACAAACACAGTAATAGTGCGGTAAGTGTGCAGTAGAGTGTCTGAGGTCGTGTTAACTCGAACAGTGTCATTAGTTTACGGACTGAGCCTCAGAACTGAACGAGAGAATTTTAAGTAATTCAGAGTTTAAAATAAACAGCCGTACTATAAAACACTGAACCAGTCCACATCGTTTCAGGAGCTTTATTTCAGGATTTCAGGAGCTTTATTTCAGGATTTCAGGAGTTAAACAGGACAGACTATGAAATATAAAGCACTGTGTGAATATTACACAGAGGAGCGCAGGGCGCCAGTGATTCAGCACAAGAACAATAACAGAAACACAGACCAGGTTATTTCTATTCACTTTTCGCTTATAAGCTGTAGTTCTCCGTGTAGGAAAGCGATGTGATGCAGCTGGAGATCCTCGGCTCTTCAGCGGAACTGCAGGGGGCTGATCCGCAGACCGATCACCTCCTTACCGATCTCTGTTACCTGGGAGACGGATAAAAACAAAGTTTAAAGGGCTTCAACATTTCAGAGAAGAACATTAAAGCTGGGCATCACTACACGACTTAATATCGCCCACAACGCCGCCGCCCGCCCTCCTCCTCCTCCTCCACAACGCCGCCGCCCGCCCTCCTCCTCCACAACGCCGCCGCCCGCCCTCCTCCTCCTCCACCCGCCCTCCTCCTCCTCCTCCACAACGCCGCCGCCCGCCCTCCTCCTCCTCCTCCACAACGCCGCCGCCCGCCCTAAAGAGCCTTTAAACATCCAAAGAGCGTGACTCAGCCAGTCTGAGTGGAGTCCCTGCAGCCTTAGAGTCTAACAGGCCTGGGGGTTTCAGGGGTGACAGATTTATAAACAGACAGCACCACAAACTGAACGATGACGGGGCAAAGAGAGAGAATAACACGCAGACCGAGTCTGAGCTACGAATAAGAACTCAAACTCCCAGAATTCCTCAGACCACAGGACACACAGCTGAACTGGGGATGAATCTGGGGGAGAACACGGATTATGGCAGCGAGAGCTGGAGAAATATTTCCCTACAGTCCGGCAGCCATCGTGTCCTGCCACCACATAATTTATGCAAGCACTTAGCATCATGCTACTTGCTAACACAAGCTAATCTTATTTCTTAGCTAGATTAGCCTTGTAGCTAGTGCTAAAGCTAATCCGATCGACTACATCTGGGGCAGGTGAAGTGCGACGATGGGCTGGGCAACTTTCATAGGCTTAAACTTAAGATAAGCCCCGCCCTCCTGGTGGTTACTGACCTGTGTGACCCTGCAGACCTGGCCTTTGTAGGTGGGGCAGTAGCAGGCGCCGGACAGCGGGCACTTCTCCACGGGCCGACCGCGGTACAGGGGGGTGAAAGAGGCTGCGCAGAGGTCAAAGGGGTTATGGGGGTCGTAGTTCAGCTGGTGGGCGTCGGTCAGCGTCTTCTCACACGCTGCCAAGATCTTACGCGTCTGTGGAAGAGAAGGAACATGTCAATGTTTCCAGGGTGACGACCAACTGCATGAAGTAGGAACAAAAACAAATAAATTTGAAAAAAGTGAACGCAACATGGCTGTTTGACAAAGGTTCCATTTAGCACCGAAAAGAGTTCTATTGTTACAACCTTGACACTGTTACAATAGAAGAACCTTTCTGGGTGCTATACTGAAATGTTCTATAGAAAAGCTTTTCCGTTACTAAAGAATCATGAAGAACCATCTTTTTTTTTTTTAAGAGTGTAGAAGAAGAATC
This sequence comes from Pygocentrus nattereri, assembly GCF_015220715.1. Lineage (NCBI taxonomy): Eukaryota > Metazoa > Chordata > Actinopteri > Characiformes > Serrasalmidae > Pygocentrus > Pygocentrus nattereri. The sequence continues at coordinate 56,240,356 of NC_051212.1, forward strand.
TGTCGGTGCTGCTGACCACGTTGTGTTGTGAGAAGCTTGAGGACCCAAATTTTGACAAATGGAGGATCAAACTTATTATTTACACAAGAAAAACGAGAGAGGGTGAATCTTCACCGTCACAGAAGAGAAAACGTGAAGAAGTAAAACAAAATCAGGACAGACGACGGCAGAAACCCTGACGGCCACCGGCGGATCTACTACGCGCTTGGAAAGGGACGGGTGAGGGAGGTGGGGAACTCAGGTGGGTTCAGTCTGCAACCTTACCACTAGATGGCACCAAGTCTTACACACTGCACCTTTAATAAAGTGTCATTAATAAAGGTGATGATGGCTCCATGCTGCACGAGCGCTGCTAAAGGAAGCTCACACAGCGGGAAAAACATTCTGAACGGTTTTATGAAATATTAATCCGTATAAAATATGCGTGTAATGAAGAAGATGTCCCGGCCGGCGTGACTGAACTGTAACTCTCTCACCTGCTGTGCTACTTCGGGTTTGGGTCCGAGCTCGAGGAGGCGTCGCGCGAATCCTGCGGCTGTTTTAAAGTTTTTGAGTTTGAAGAACAGATTGAGCGCCGTGCGCAACACCAGCACCATGTGCACAGGCTGTAGGTTACAGTGGGTGAAGTACGCCGCCATCTACAGGACACACGGAGAAGAACAGTGTTAAGTAACCACCTACAACAGGCACACATCTTTACAGCTCAGATCTCAGTAAAGTACTGAACAGACACTGACAGCCTCCCACTGCGGCACTCAGTACCTCACACAGCCTCTTCTGCTGCTCCAGAGTGTCTTTGGGCAGCTTCTTCCGCTCTGTTTCCATCGTGAGACCCACTATGTACTCTCTGCAGATAGTGATCAACTGCTGAGCCTGAAGAGCAGCAAACACAGATCAAATAAACAAAATGTTTCTACTTGAATACAGTGGAACACTATCACACCCTGTAGAGTATATTATTATTAGAGTAAGTAAATTATGTTTCATCAATAAAAATCCTCATTAACATTGTTTTCATATTTAAACTCTTATGAACTAATGACTGTATAAAAACTGACCTCTGCGATCTCCTGTTTGTTGTCCACCACCAGCAGAGGCACTGACAGGAGAATCACTCTGAAGCGCTCCACAGCCTCCTCAAAGCGTCCAGCTGTGGTCATCTGGTAGCACTGCTGCAGGCGGGCGATAAGGTCAGCGAGGCGCAGGCCCACCGCGGGCAGACCGGCCTTCAGCCCGCTGTCCTTCCAGTTCCTCTGAGGGTGACCCTGCAGGCAGGGCAGCGACGGCAGCCCCAGGTAACACGTCCTGCCACGGGAGAAAGTCTGCAGGAACAGCTGCTTATATGGACCAAACTGGACCACACCCACCTGATCATGGAGTAACTGCAGGAGAAAGGCAGAAAGGCAGAAAGAAAGAAAGGCAGAAAGGCAGAAAGAAAGAAAGAAAGAAAGAAAGAAAGAAGAGAGAGAGCGAGACACAAACAAAGACACCAGGATATTAAAAGGTCTGGCTTTGATCGATCATCATCACTTTATCCTCATGGGTTTGTTAGATCTTTACCCTCATGGAAGTCTCGAAGGATCCGGCGAGCAGGTGGTCAACAGGCAGCTGGGAGTTATTACACCACATCTGGGCGGGGCTAACACCTTTAGTGGGCGGGACAAAGAAGCCTTCTCCTTCAGCTCCTCCCCCGGCACCAGCAGGCACGTCCTATTAGCCCACAAAGCACAATATGCATATTATTAAATAACACGTCCAACCTGGTGGCAACGCGACAAATTTCCATACGAATCTGCATTTATCTTTAATATGTTAAGTTTTCCCAGAACTCCAAAGAAAACACACTCATTAACAACACTGAAAACCCAGGTGTCTCCAAACTTCTGAACACAGTGGAAAAGTGTAATTGTGAATGAAGCTGTCGTACCAGTTCTGGGGGCAGGTCCAGGTCCTCCTCCACCTCCCAGCCTCCTCCCTCTTCCTTCCCCACACCGCCTTCATCACCCAGACCCTCCTGAGCATCCATAAAACCATCTGCACAGTAAGAGAGACGAGTTACTATCACACAGCAGCAGAAACACAATCCTAATCCAGTATGAATCTGCAGCGCGTAGTTTTACGGTCTGACGGGAAAAATTGTGGAGAGATTTTAATCCGGTAGGAATCTGCAGCGTGAGCGTTGAGAGACTGACCATCATCCAGGTGAAGTTCAGCATCCTCTCCCCAACCTTCTCCTCCAGGAGTGTCCATGTCCAGATCAGCTGCCATCTGACCGGCCCTTCCTGTTAGATCAAACATAAGTTTATTGGTATAGGCTTTGATTTGAGCTCTTTACCGATTTTAAATCTCTAATAAATGATGAAAATATTGTTATTTTAATTTATACTCCAGTAAATTTAAACAGTGCTTTACTGAATGATCCGACTGTCCGTTCTCAAATGATCCCACTTCATAAATGAAGAGTCTTAATGAATGTAAACACTGTGGCTGAGGGGCGGAGCTCAAAGCTAACTGATACATGGGTCGAGCTCCAGTATCTATATCGTATTTATGTTAATCAAAGATTAGAAGGTGGTTGTGACGGCCGCTAAGCAACAAGCTAACTTAGAAGGCTCCATCAAAGCAAATCTCCACACTGACCCTTGGCCGCGATGGCTCCCTCGAAGAAGCCCTTGGAGACGGTCAGCAGGGGCCAGTTAGTGTCCAGCGGGTTGATGGGGGGAGGAGGCTGCAGCAGCTGGGCGTTCGTGTCCACCTCTGGGATCTACATCATAATACGCAGAGCGGTCAGTGTTCTGGGTGTTTAAGAGTGTGCGTGGAAGTAAACACACCGGTAATCAGATCTTACCATCTCCTTCTCCAGGTCAAAGGTCTCCTTCAGAGCCTCGGCCTCCTCGTCCATGCCGTGAGTGGCAGCGGTCAGATACGCCAGAGACTCTGAACACACAAGCGGTTACAAACCCACCATCAGCACAAACACCAACATCATGCCAAATGCCATATTAGCAGCACTTCAGCCTCATTTTGAGGAGCATTTTCTGGAATTGTCCTGCTTTAAACATTACAGTGCTGACTGAAGACGGTTTTAAGGGCATTTCTGCTCTTGAGATCTTGACAGACCTTATTTAGCAACCTTTTCTCACTACGTTGGCACGTAGTTTTGCTTAATAGCCTCATTAGCGGCAGTAGGTCGTTTATAATCTGAAGGTCGTGAGTTCGGGGCAATAAAGCTTTTGGGGCAGTTGTGGGCTGGAGGTTAGGGAACTGGCCCTGTGACCGGAAGGTTGCTGGTTTGATCCCCAGTGCCGACAGTCCATGACTGAGGTGTCCTTGAGCAAGACACCTAACCCCCAACTGCTCCCCGGGCGCCGTGGATAGGGCTGCCCACCGCTCTGGGCAAGTGTGCCCACTGCCCCCTAGTGCGTGTGTGTATTCACTAGTGTGTATGTGGTGTTTCACTTCACGGATGGGTTAAATGCGGAGGTGGAATTTCCCCGGTTGTGGGATCAATAAAGTATCACTTAAGTTATTTCTTGATTTGGTTTTGTCTTATTTTATGTCCTATTTATGTCTTTATTTGTCCTATTTTTCTTCCCTTAGTGCACAATTCATTACACACCAGTCAGTCAAGACATGCTTTGGCACTGGACTGTAAGCTGGCGAACAGCTAACTCAGCTATTACTCCAATTTAGAGCGAAAGTTATTTAAATCTGCCCCTGTGGATTCATTCAGGACTCAGTGGGAGATTCAGCACAGAACAATGATCAAACATTTACCAAACTGATCCATGGAGAAGGAAGAATTTCCCGCTCCACCTTAGTCAGAGTGACTTCACTCACATTCAGCAGGAGTGATGATGCTTTCATAATAAAAGTCCTATAGTATTATTAGTAGTAGTAGTTGAGGTTCGTCGTGACAGAAGAATAAACACTGACTAAAGATCTGCTTAAAACTATACACATAAAAAACAAAACGTTCTTCAAGGGTGCTTTGATAAAGAAAATGGTTCTATACAGAACCTTTCTGAAGAGAGTTCTATGTTTGTAGCAATAGAGAAACCCGTTAAAAAGACTCTACATAGAACCATCTTTAGCGCATTCATCAATCTGAAGAACCCTTTCACAATCCAAAAAACACTTTAATCATGCAAAGGGTTCTTTCAGCGTTCATGGTTCTACACAGAATCATTTACTAAAGAACCCTTTTTATGAGCGATATGAAAACGAGATGCTTTGGGACGTTTAAACAGATTCCCCTGTTGGAGACGACCACCTATCCAGTGGCCCCCAGGTAATCCAAGTCTGACCCCTGGTGTAGTGTGTACATAGTGTGTACATAGTGTGTAGAGTGCGTGTTACTCACTCTGCCCGCAGTTTTTGAGGATGCGCACTCTCTCACTGACGTCTCCCAGGTACAGAGCGGCCTGATAGTGACCACTCATATCCTTCCTGATCTCAGCTACAACACAGAGCACAGCACACGGGTTACAACTCACACAACTGAGACAGCCAGAGACGCAAAATCAGCTTTACACAGCCACGGCGACGGCGCAAGCTGCAATCTAACCTCCGCAGAAAGGGGGCGCTACATCGCTCATTAACCCACACAGACTGAATAAGAGAACTGCGCTTTAGGACGGACTGTAATTCACTATAGGAAGCGCTCTATGAGGCTCCGCCCTTCACTCACCGATCTTCATCATCTTCCTCAGCTTGGCCAGGTTCCCAGTGATCAGGTACAGGAAGGTGAGCTTGTCAAAGTTCTTGGTTCTCTGGTAGCACATCTCCACCACCTGGTGGTGACCCTGCAGCAGCGCAGCCTCGCCCAGACGCTCCCAGCAGCTCCGCTCATCCAGGGCCTTCGCAGCTTCCAGCGCCACCTGCAGCACAAGACGACACACATTTCACAAAAATAAACAAACAGTCTCACAAAAACAAGCTCCACGTTTCTGCGCCTGTTTACCGGGTTTTACCTACAAAATAAAGTCTTCTTCACGACTTCAAAACTTTCTGAAGTTATTATAATTATATTTATAATTATTATTATTAAATGTTAATAAAGGGCAGTCAGTAATGCACTTTAATTTTTATCAATATGCAGACCTGAACAGCACTCACTGATCTAAACTCATGATACAGAAGCCCCAAAAGCGTTTTGACACTCTAAACACTGGCAGATGTTTTTCACCAATAGTTTTAATTAACCTGCAATAAACATTACAGAACCATGTACACTGCCGGGGTCTGCTAGAAGGTGCAGGGTGGGGTAATAGTACTAATAATAGTAAAAAAAAAAATTAATAAAGAAAGAGAGTATATAGTTATACAGTTTACAAGAAGTGTCAAATTTACAAAGTAAAACAAAACAAAATCTATAAAAAAAAAACCAAAAAAAAAACCCCCCAAAAACCAAGAGGCGTTCTTTAGCAAAGAAAATGCTTCTGTATAGAACCATGGACCTTTGCCTGATTACACATCAATGGAGAACCTACTGTGTACGGTTCTACACGGAACGTTTCTGAAACTGTTCTATACAACACCAGAAAGGGCTCCTCTATTATGACAAGCTTGACATTGTAAAAACAGCAGAACACTTTTTGGTGCTACACAGAACCCTTTTCAAACACAGTATAATACACAGCAGACTGTCCACCGCTGTGAAGAACCCTCTCAAGATGCAAAGAACACTAATCACGCAGTGTCCACGGATCTACACCTTTCGTCTTTAGCAAGAAGCATCTTTTTAGTGTAGATATTAAGAAAAACTCAAACTTGTTTGAGTTTCTTTCCAACGTGTGAAAACGTCTGAGGCTGTCGCCGAACTCGTGTTCAACCCGACAACCAACGAGAATCCTCAGCACAGCTTTAAGCGTGACTCAAATGTCCAAGTACTTTTGGGGGCCACTACGTGAACTGACTGGCTGTGACTCACCTCGATGTTGCCGCACTCCAGAGCCAGGCTGAAGCGAGTCTTCTCGTCCTTCACGAAGTGCAGCGCCACCTCTGGGTAGCCCTTCTTCTGCAGGTACGCGATGATGGACTGGCCCACCAGCTTAGCGTTACGCACCATGTGCAGCACCTGAGGGATTATGGGTAACGGAGAGGTCACCAACGGTGCAGTTAAGAGCATTTATACTACATTATAGCATTTACTGATGCTAAAACAGACTAAAAGTTCATGAGGTGATGTAACATTATTACGTATCCATGTAACTGGTAACACCAACATTTCCCATATTACAGTTAAAGCAACCGTCTTAAGCCCAGACTTGAGGGGATGGATTTGACCGACGCAGGCGTCACTGACCTCCTCGTACTTGCGGTTGACGAGGGCCAGTTTAAAGCGGTACTCCGTGGGGTCAATGTTGAGGACGCGGGGTCGGCACTCGCGGTCCAGACAGTACACGCTGTTCCCCCTCACACGCGTCACATAGATGGGCAGGTCCAGCGTGCGGATTATACCGTGATCACTGCAGGAGGGAACAGAGAACCTATTCATTCACGGGGCTGTTCCGTCTGAAGAGGCTCCAGCCAAGATCTTCAAGATTTCCTCGCATGACTTATTTCTTGAAGTCTGCCTGCATTACGAAAAGATTCTACACAGAACCATCGACTGTACATTCTTAAGAACCATTTCATGATGCAAAGAACCCTGTAATCATGTAAATGGTTCTCTGAGTGTTCATGGTTCTATACAGAACCATTGTCTTTGCTGTTTTTGTTACTGTGCCTTTAAGACGTATGCAAATGAACCCTTTCCTGACTGGCTGCCCAATTTGCATAGACAAATGGGCAGGGCTAAATGGCTGTAGGCTAAATCGGTAGTCATATGCAAACTTGTTCATGGATGTGACATCACACACCATCATGTACTAAAAATTGGGCTGAACTTGCAGCTTAAAGAGAAAAACTAAGGAAAACTCAGTTTTCCATGACATGAGCCCTTTAATCGAACACCCTGTCTCAGAGCTGCTGTGGTCAGTGGCGTGTGAGCGACGCTGGCCGTCTTACCCAGAGGTCAGAGCGTATTTGATGTGGTTGGAGGTGGTGTAGATGAACACTCCGCTCTCATCCCACGCCCCGCTCTTCACACGGATGTTCTCATGGATGTTACACAGACTCTCCAGCTTCCTGTTACAGATCATGATGGCTGTGGAGGACAAACAAGCCGAGTTGGACAAATATCAACAGCCATTATCATGATTATAATTATTACCGTCATAATTACCGTTATAAAAGCTGAAATAGGCCAAAGCAACATTATTACCAAAATATAACCTTATTTGATATTGATGACACACATTTGAGGGAAACTGACGTTATTCCGTTTCTCAATCAGCATCAGCAGGAAAGGCTACAGCTGTGAGCAGATGCTACTTCAGTACACTAGGTGGCGCTGTGTGGTTTTTTTACTCTCTAGGTGAGAAGTCTAGCTATTCACTTAGCACAAACCAGCAGAACAGTTTCCATTATTTTACTCGAAAGCATTACATTAAACATTTTCTGAAACCACCTTAAATACGACATAACATTATTATTTATGTACAGTTGGCTGTTTTTGACTATCCTTTATTTCAGCTTGTATTTAAAACACTACTCAGATGTATAAATAGGTAATGCATGTTGATAAAGATCTGGAAAGTCATACGGGAGAAAAACACCACCGTTCTATGTAACACATCCACAGTGCAGTGCAGTAGCTGCAGTACCGTGTTTGGCCAGCAGGGCGACGTGGCTGGTGTCTGCGCTCCACACCACGTATTTGACTTTGGCGATCTTAACGGTGGCGAGCGATCGCTTCTGCTGGACGTCGAACAGCGTGACTCCATCAGCGTCCCGCAGCAACAGAGAACCCGTTCCAGCGTAGAAGATCTCCTCACAGCTCGGAACCTGCACCTTCTTCACGATCTCGTTCTTCAGGTTCTTTATCAGCAGCTGAGAAGAGCAGGTGGTGACCGATTATGATTATGTTCAACAAAATAAGTGCTTGCTTTTTTATATATATATATATACACACACACACACACACACACACACACACACACACAGATAGATAAGAGCTCAGATTACAAACATTTCTGGAACTGTAAATAAGCCATTCAACCCAAACTCTTAGCCTGTATCCTACAATCTGTCTCGAATTTTATTCCACAGATGAAGACGGTCAGTGGCTGAAATACGGATGGGAAAGCTCATAACACTCAACATGGTGTCTGATTTTGGAGAAAGTCCCACCCCTCAATAAAAAAGAGCCAATCATATTTACGGTGAATTGGGGTAAAGACCCCCTCATTGACGAGCTCCGAGCACGCGCAGTGGTGCATTACTTAGCAGAAGCATTTAATTAAAGTCCGTAAGGTCCAGTTAGAGAAAATGTGACTCAGCGCCATCTACTGTTTACTGAAGTAGCCGAGTAGGAATATCAGCATCTTAAACAGTCGACAGCTGAATATCAAATAAAGTCCAGTTCGGTCAGCTGTAGACTGGGGTTCAGTCCCCACCTGGATTAATACCCTGCACTATACCAATAAGAGTCCTTGGGCAAGACTCCTAACACTCCCTTCTCCTACCTGTGTAACTGGGGCTAAACTGCTGTGGCCTGAATAGGGGGATATACGGTATTTGTGACATTAAAACTGCAACCAACTCCAAACCGGCCAATGCTGCAGTTCAGGGTCCGTATCCGTGTGTGAGGAGCAAATATTGAGTTAACACCAAGAGTGTTTACATTAAACATTTCTATGAGTCCTATAAGCTAAAGGTCTGCATGGGGGTTCACAGTAAATCAGCCTCACCGAGTGCATGCGGTCCAGAACGGCAAAGCGGTTCCTGGCCACCCAAACCGCGGTCAGTCCCGAGGAGCGCTTCCCCTCCGGAGCTACGCAGGAAAACAGAATAAATAAAAATGGATATTAATCATTTCAGCTAAAAGCAGTGGAGGAGAAGAAGAGGGGCTGATTAAGATTAAGAGACACTTATTAGTCCCACAACGGGGAAATTTCACCTAGAACACACACTAGGGGGCAGTGAGCACACTTGCCCGGAGCGGTGGGCAGCCCTATCCACAGCACCCGGGGAGCAGTTGGGGGTTAGGTGTCTTGCTCAAGGACACCTCAGTCATGGACTGTCGGCCCTGGGGATCGAACCGGCGACCTTCCGGTCACAGGGCCGGTTCCCTGATCTCCAGCCCACGACTGCCCCAGGGTTCTGCTAGAACAGGTATAATTTCATCACAACAGCAGAACCCTTTTTGGTGTCGTATAGAACCACATATCCATCAATCTGAAGAACGATGTCACCATGCAGAGAACCATCCAAGCATGAAATGGTTCTATAGAGAACTCAAACTCTAAAGAGAACTAATCCTTTTACTGAAAATCCTTCAACAACTACGGTGAATAATAAACACCACTAAATGACACCGGAAACACAATCTAGGACACATAAACATCTACATAAGACAGAAGTCTTTAAGTGGAGATGCAGCGAGATTTATCGAGAACCGTTTAATAATCGCGGCGCTCTGAATCAAGCAGTGAGGTGCCGAGAGATTCCCAGAACAGCATGAAGACTTCGTTCTCACCATCAGGGTTCTGAGAGTCGCTGTCACGGGGGATGGAGTACAGGTCATACGTGCTGTTCTCCAGATTAGTGGCTCTCTGTAGGAGACAGAACACTGATTACACACACACTCACACACTCACACACACACACACACACACACACACTCACACACACACACACACACACACACACACACACTCACACACACTCACACACTCACAGGACTCATTCACATCAAACTGCAGCTAATATTAAAATGATCATTCAGGAAATCAGATTTAATTTACTAAGAATTCCCTCAATCACTCCAAAGGCAGCTGATCAGCCAAGACGTCTGAAGCTTGCTTCTTTAGTTTTCAGCGCCAGATCTACGAGGTTAATGTAGCTAACAAGCAACAGAAGCTTAAACCCCACTGATCAGAATGTTGCTAAACCACACAAGCAAGTCTGTTAAGCTCGGTACAAAACTTTGTGAGCATTTAGCGCTGGTGCTATAAAAGCTGCGAGTGTAGTAGAATATTTTTCAGCGTAGAGATAAAAATGATGATTCTAAACGATATAAATCAACAAGTGTGACAAACTGTCCCATCAAAACATTGTGAGGAAAAATCAGATGCTGTAAAATGTTCTCATTTTAATGTTCATGTTGTGAAATACACAGATAACCAACTTTCTCCATTATAATTTAGACTTACCCTAAAGGGGGCGCTGTTAGCACGCTGTCGGACTTTAATATGGATGGATATAAATCAACACCGAGCGCGTGCCTTTAATACTCACAGTGCAGAGCAGGACGGCGTTCTCCGCAGGGTTGTAGGACATGCTGAACACGGGGAACTTGGAGCCGCTGTGGAGAGAACAGAGGAGACGGATCAGTCGGAGAAACGGCTCTAAAACAGACAGCCGAGCTGTTTAAACCAGTGCCGGAGGCCCACAGTCCTGCACATCTCGCGGCTTTCCCCGACTAAACACACTGCGGCTCAGTGATGAGCCGCTGAGCTGGATCAGGTGAGCTGTGAGCAGAGAAAACACTAAAACGTGCAGGACGGTGTCGCTCCAGGTGCAGGGCTGGGGAACCCTGGCTTAAATACAGTAAGGGAACCAGGCTGGTACCTGCGCAGCTGCATGACGGCGGTGTCTTTGCTGCTGTTGAAGTCGAGCTGGCGCAGAAAGCGATCTTTCACGTAGTAAAGCATGTTCCCGTAGACGGCGTACGCAGGACGCTCACGCTCCAGCTTAAACACCAGCATCCCGCTGTCATGACCTGAGAAACAGAGCCAACACCGAGAAAACACCAAATCAGAGACCCTGATCCCAGATGAGCCTCGAGCCTCTGCCGGGCGAGTCCGAGTCGAGCCTCGAGCCTCTGCCGGGCGAGTCAGAGTCGAGCCTCGAGCCTCTGCCGGGCGAGTCAGAGTCACTACCGGTGCTTTCCGTGAGAGACTCGGCCACACAGTCTTACGTTTCCAGACACTACGGAACGTCTAAAGAGCTTTCTTAATATTTATTTTATATTTCAAGTTTGTACTAGTATTTCCAAATGAGTACCAGAATAAATGAAGGTTCCGTTATTATTCATTTTTATCGAGGTTCACAATGTATCCAGTAGCTGGCGACAAAACTGATATGCTTCCGTTATTTTCATAACACCGGCTGTGTTTACATGTAAAGACTTTCGCCAATCTGATTGATTACATTCGGATTAGATTAAGGCGGAGATGTTTGTCTCACTTTACTCAACAATCTGATGGAAATATCTGTTTACATGCTCTCTACAAGTAATCCAAATCAAAAGCACCCGCATGCATGGAGAACTGCTTAGTGTAGACGTTACCATGACAACCAGCATCCAGTCCAGAGAGTCCAGTCAGCGTGAGATGAGCAGCAGTGAGCAGTGATTGTGTTTTTAACTGCTTTAAAATGACGTCAGACTCAGGAAAACGTCCTTCACACGTCCTTATTAAAGAAGGCCGAGAGGAAGACGTCGTGCTCTGAGACGCATAAGCTGGACGTCCGTCCCACCGCCGTCTTTTAAAGATCAGAGCATGAACTTCGTCTCCTCTGCAGACCAGTTTCTGCTCCGCCGTGTTGAACGGTATAAACTCTCACGTGACGCGACGCTCATGCAGAACGGACTGAAACTTTCCGATAGGGAATGTAATCGGATTCAGGAGTTTACACGGATATTATTCTTCTATTTAACAAATTATTTACAGGATTACCCACCTCGAACAATTGGATAGAAACTGTAATCGGAATTGCCTCAAACTGTCCATGTAAATTCCTATTGAGCCAATAGTTGGATTGACGGATTATCAGACTGCATGTAAACGTGGCTGCTGTCACCAGCTGCGCCAGATATGATTTACACCTGTCCAAACGTGAGCCCCCTCCCCCACAGCGTGCAGTGCGCTTTACCTGCAGCGAACAGGTTGAGGTTGGGGTGAGCTCCGAGCACCCAGAAGCGGTCATGGTCTCTGCGGAAGGTCTGCACTCCGGTGCGTTTGGACATGTCCCATACACGGATGCTCTTATCCTCGGAGTTGGACAGGATCAGCTCCTGACGAGGATGGAAGACGGCACAAGAAACGTTGTTGTAGTGCCCCCTGCAGGTGTCCAACTCCCATGCCTTCGACTCTGTGTACATAGGACACAGGAACAGGAGCAGAGTCAGTGAAGTACACACAGGTCAAACATCGTTAAGTCAAAACTACGCTTTAAGGAACATATAGAAGGTATGCACGTGATGCCACAACTCGCGGGCTGTTCCAGCAGGAAAGTGACATCAATGCATATCCTCTATAGGGGGGTTACTAAAATCCCTGCATGATTCAACAGTTAAGACGTAAGAGTCGCTCAGAGCGGTTTGGGGTGAAACGCTCTGTTCTAGAGAAACTTAGAGTCAGAACAGTTCACCAAACATCCCCCTCTAAAAGCTCCTCATAGGAAGTTCCTACATGAAATGGTTATGAATTCCTTGCCTGATGACCGAGACACTGTTTTAGATCATTCTTGATCTTCCTGATGATTTTTGACTTAAACATTCTTGCTCGTCACTTTCACGTTCTGAAAGTCCTATCAGTTCTAAAGGAGTCCTGCTCACCGTTCATCCTCCAGATCTTCACCTGCCGGTCATCAGCTCCCGACACTATGAGGGGCATGCTGGGGTGGAACGCGGCCCAGTTAACCCCTCGATCGTGACCCTGAGGAAGGAAGGAACTTTATTCACTCATTCAGTTCACTGACTCTGTACGTTACAGCAGAGCTTCTCTCACAAGCTTCCAGCTTCACCGCAGCTTTCCATCCCGAGACAGCCCGCCAACGCTGACCACCCACAAAAGTTAACCCACCGCTAACGCTGACCAACTCTACTAAATGAACATAGCTAACGTTAGCAATCACGGCTAACTAAAAACAGCTAACGCTAGCTAACTGAAAATGGATAAAGTCAGCCAGCTCTGCTAACAAAACTGCTAAAGCGGGCCGACTCATAACCGCAACGCCGGGCCGACTCATAACCGCAACGCCGGGCCGACTCATAACCGCAACAAAGCTAAAAAGCTAAAGCTCTATTCAGGAGAATAACTGGCACACAGCGCCACCTGGGCTAAAGTAACAACTGCTCAAGCCCTTGCTGTTGATATGGAACTGAGGAACAGATCGGCAGCATTTTATCAACTGTACCTCAATTGTTCATCATGTATTAAAAAAAAAAAAGGAAAATAAATTCCTAAATCATGCGTTTAAAGCCTGGATATAAGAGAGAGTTCTCGCTAAGTGCCGAGTGAAAGAATGTCTGAACTTCCGCAGCGCAGGCTGTAATGGAAGTGGAATTTGACTGGGGTGCCCAATATTTTGCACATGGTAAGAGCACATTAAAACTCTCAGGTGGAGCCTTTAATATTCGGACAGAGCTCCTCACCTCCAACACGTGTTTGACCACAGCGTCTGACGCCCCGAACAGATCCACTCCAGTGATGCCGCGAACCTCCGTCTCCACGGCGCCCGGAGACAGGTTCTTCTTCCTCAAACCTGGAACGAACATTTACAGTCCGGCGCACACGGGGAACCCATTTACAAGATACACAGGAGAACCCACGACAGGAGGAGGGAACAGAAAGGAGGAACGTTATAACTGTTACACATCCGTAAACAACATCAGAGCAATCAGAACATCAGAGTAATCCACATTCACATAGACACACAGTGTATCTGTTGGGCTGTTAAACACACAGGTACTGACAACCACAGAACCTCCTTCCCGTCCTCTCCTCATCTCGACCCGAGAACCTCCTTCCCATCCTCTCCTCATCTCGACCCGAGAACCTCCTTCCCATCCTCTCCTAATCTCGACCAGAGAACCTCCTTCCCGTCCTCTCCTAATCTCAACCTGAAAACCTCCTTCCCATCCTCTCCTCATCTTGACCGGAGAACCTCCTTCCCATCCTCTCCTAATCTTGAACCGAGAATCTCCTCCCCAACCTCTCCTAACCTCGACTGAAGAACGTCATAATCCTCTCCTAATCTCAACTCAAGAACCTCCTGCTCATCCTCTCCTAATCTTGAACTGAGAAGCTCCTCTCCTTATCTCAAACTGAGAACCTCTTCCCAATCGTCTCCTAAATCCCGACTCCAGAACCCCACAATCCTCGCCTAATCGCGACTCAAGTACCTCCTCTCCACCCTCTCCCAATCTCGAACCAAGAACCTCATCATCCTCTCCTAAATCAATCTTGGAACGTCACCATTCTCTCATCATCGTCCAGCTCATTAAAGCTGGTAACACATGATTGAGGAAAAGCAGGAACAGCATTGTTTCATCAAAAACACATCAAAAGTTCAGCATCATAAACCGTCTGATTTCAGCTCCAGATCTGCGCAGATGATTGGGTAAGAGCTGGTGCTCACTACAGAGGTTCTAAAGGTCTGACTGGGTAAAGAGAGGAACACAATGATGGAACGTTCTCCACACCCTTTCAGGAAGTTCAGAGGAACACTGCTGAGCTCAGAGCTTTGTGGTCTTATAATTTTGAGATGCAAATTTTTGCCCCAACAGAAACAGACAGAAACGGGCAAAAAAGGGGGTAAAAAAAGCTTCCACCAAGTAAGAAGAGCTACGATTATTTAACACTAATTTTAAAACAGTTCATACATTAAAAATAGCTAAAAATAACTAATAAAAAAAACACCATTTTTAAGAATAGTTCAGATTATTTAACCACTGCTGCTGCCGTGCTGTCGTGTTTTAAACTGCACTCAGAATCACGTGGAGACCACAATTAATTAGAAGATCAAAAAGCAGCGTTCCTCAGAGCTTCCTCCCAGAATGAGACAGAGAGGGAGGGAGACAGAGAGGGAGGGAGACAGAGAGGGAGGGAGACAGAGAGGGAGGGAGACAGAGAGGGAGGGAGACAGAGAGAGAGGGAGACAGAGAGAGAGGGAGACAGAGAGAGAGGGAGACAGAGAGAGAGGGAGACAGAGAGAGAGGGAGACAGAGAGGGAGGGAGACAGAGAGGGAGGGAGACAGAGAGGGAGGGAGACAGAGAGGGAGGGAGACAGAGAGGGAGGGAGACAGAGAGGGAGGGAGACAGAGAGAGAGGGAGACAGAGAGAGAGGGAGACAGAGAGAGAGGGAGACAGAGAGGGAGACAGAGAGGGAGAGTTGTGGTTGATCTCAGCACTGAAAGTATCTGCTGTGTGAATAAAAGCCCAACAGAGCCGGAAGCTGAGCTGAAGTGCAGGAGTGGATGTTTCCGTTGGGGCGATGAGACCAAGCTGAAGCGAGGGGGGGGTGGTTTTGGTGGGCCGATGGAGTGGTGGAGGGGCAAAATGTGCTCTGGTGGGACGCTGGGCGGGACTAGAGAGCGAGGATTAGCACATGCATGCGTTTACATGGTTATAGATGTAGGGATATTAATGGGGTGAGTCATGCATTTAGTACATTAACAGTGCATTAATATGACAGACCTGCTCATTAATTCTGTGAATGAAAATCAGCGCAAGCGCATTTTTAATAATGTCATAATTTCATTAAACAGGCACTTTGACAATCTAATGTACGTAGTACTGGAAATTTGGAGCAACCGGAACTGTAATAAGTACAGCGTTTATTCTGCTCTAACAGACCACTTTTGTTAAACGGGCGGGGCCAAACCCGCCGTGGGCCGAACGGGCGGGGCCAAACCCGCCGTGGGCCGAACGGGCGGGGCCAAACCCGCCGTGGGCCGAACGGGCGGGGCCAAACCCGCCGTGGGCCGAACGGGCGGGGCCAAACCCGCCGTGGGCCGAACGGGCGGGGCCAAACCCGCCGTGGGCCGAACGGGCGGGGCTAACGTGCTGTAGGCCGAACGGGCGGGGCTAACGTGCTGTGGGCCGAACGGGCGGGGCTAACGTACTGTGGGCCGAACGGGCGGGGCTAACCTGCTGTGGGCCGAACGGGCGGGGCTAACCTGCTGTAGGCCGAACGGGCGGGGCTAACCTGCTGTAGGCCGAACGGGCGGGGCTAACCTGCTGTGGGCCGAACGGGCGGGGCTAACCTGCTGTGGGCCGAACGGGCGGGGCTAACCTGCAGTGGGCCGAACGGGCGGGGCTAACCTGCTGTGGGCCGAACGGGCGGGGCTAACGTGCAGTGGGCTGAACGGGCGGGGCTAACGTGCAGTGGGCTGAACGGGCGGGGCTAACGTGCAGTGGGCTGAACGGGCGGGGCTAACGTGCAGTGGGCTGAACGGGCGGGGCTAACGTGCAGTGGGCTGAACGGGCGGGGCTAACAAGTCATTCATGACAAACACTCCTTACATAAATAAATGGACAGAAACAGAAGAAGAATAATTTACTGTGACTTTGTAAAACTGTATTAATAAACGCATGACGAGTCATTATTTTTTGGGTCGAGCTGCTATTCAGAACTGCAAATGTACCAGCAGCAGTGATCCAAACCAAACAGTCACACATGCACACCAGCACACGCGCTAACGAACACCGCACGGTCCTCCTCGTCCGCCTCAGCGTCTTTAACCACTGCTCATGCTGCAGTAACTGCTTCACCAACACTACAAAACCGTCCAGCTCTTCCTCAGCGCGCCCAGGAGAAGAGAGAGGAACAGAGGGTGGTATCTGGAGATGCTGAGATGTTCTCCTGCATGCTCTGATCAAGTGAGTGAGGAAAGTTAGCAGGTTAAAGACGTTCAGTCAGAGAGGAAGAGAAGCAGAGACTGAGAGCACGAATCACAGCTCAGTGACAGCATGCAGAGACACTCGGACCCCTCGGACCCCCAGACACTCAGATAAACACCCACAAA